>NW_028263256.1:300000-449349 GCF_982192425.1 Myodes glareolus
ATTCACAAGAAACACTAATGCGTTTCTATGAAAGAGAAGCAGTCTGTTCCAACACTTCAATTCACTGTGCGAAGTGAATGGAGTGTTGCTTCACTTTCTAAATGCTGTCCTTTCAGAGAAAATCACTTTCCTTTGAAAGTGCCTTAAGCTTCTTACAAGCATTCACCAGAAACTCACATGCGTTTCTCTGAAAGAGAAGCAGTCTGTTCCAACACTTCAATTCACTGTGCGAAGTGAATGGAGTGTTGCTTCACTTTCTAAATGCTGTCCTTTCAGAGAAAATCACTTTCCTTTGAAAGTGCCTTAAGCTACTTGCAAGCATTAGGAAGAAACTCACATGCGCTTCTCTGAAAGAGAAGCAGTCTGTTCCAACACTTCAATTCACTGTGCGAAGTGAATGGAGTGTTGCTTCACTTTCTAAATTCTGTCCTTTCAGAGAAAATCACTTTCCTTTGAAAGTGCCTTAAGCAACCTGCAAGAGTTCACAAGAAACTCACATGCGTTTCTCTGAAAGAGAAGCAGTCTGTTCCAACACTTCAATTCACTGTGCGAAGTGAATGGAGTGTTGCTTCACTTTCTAAATGCTGTCCTTTCAGAGAAAATCACTTTCCTTTGAAAGTGCCTTAAGCTTCTTACAAGCATTCACAAGAAACACTAATGCGTTTCTATGAAAGAGAAGCAGTCTGTTCCAACACTTCAATTCATTGCGTGAAGGGAATGGAGTGTTGCTTTACTTTCTAAATGCTGTCCTTTCAGAGAAAATCACTTTCCTTTGAAAGAGCCTTAAGCTACTGACAAGCATTCAACAGAAACTCACATGCATTTCTCTGAAAGAGAGGCAGTCTGTTCCAACACTTCAATTCACTGTACAAAGTGAATGGAGTGTTGCTTCACTTTCTAAATGCTGTCCTTTCAGAGAAAATCACTTTCCTTTGAAAGTGCCTTAAGCCACTTGCAAGCATTCACAAGAAACACTAATGCGTTTCTATGAAAGAGAAGCACTCTGTTCCAACACTTCAATTCACTGCACGAAGGGAATGGAGTGTTGCTTCACTTTCTAAATGCTGTCCTTTCAGAGAAAATCACTTTCCTTTGAAAGTGCCTGAAGCTACTTACAAGCATTAGGAAGAAAATCACATGCGTTTCTCTGAAAGAGAAGCAGTCTGTTCCAACACTTCAATTCACTGTGCGAAGTGAATGGAGTGTTGCATCACTTTCTAAATTCTGTCCTTTCAGAGAAAATCACTTTCCTTTGAAAGTGCCTTAAACTACTTTCAAGCATTCACAAAAAACTCACATGCGTTTCTCTGAAAGAGAAGCAGTCTGTTCCAACACTTCAATTCACTGTGCGAAGTGAATGGAGTGTTGCTTCAGTTTCTAAATGCTGTCCTTTCAGAGAAAATCACTTTCCTTTGAAAGTGCCTTAAGCAACTTGCAAGAATTCACAAGAAACTCACATGCGTTTCTCTGAAAGAGAAGCAGTCTGTTCCAACACTTCAATTCACTGTGCGAAGTGAATGGAGTGTTGCTTCACTTTCTAAATGCTGTCCTTTCAGAGAAAATCACTTTCCTTTGAAAGTGCCTTAAGCTTCTTACAAGCATTCACAAGAAACACTAATGCGTTTCTATGAAAGAGAAGCAGTCTGTTCCAACACTTCAATTCATTGCGCGAAGGGAATGGAGTGTTGCTTTACTTTCTAAATGCTGTCCTTTCAGAGAAAATCACTTTCCTTTGAAAGAGCCTTAAGCTACTGACAAGCATTCAACAGAAACTCACATGCATTTCTCTGAAAGAGAGGCAGTCTGTTCCAACACTTCAATTCACTGTACAAAGTGAATGGAGTGTTGCTTCACTTTCTAAATGCTGTCCTTTCAGAGAAAATCACTTTCCTTTGAAAGTGCCTTAAGCCACTTGCAAGCATTCACAAGAAACACTAATGCGTTTCTATGAAAGAAAAGCACTCTGTTCCAACACTTCAATTCACTGCACGAAGTGAATGGAGTGTTGCTTCACTTTCTAAATGCTGTCCTTTCAGAGAAAATCACTTTCCTTTGAAAGTGCCTGAAGCTACTTACAAGCATTAGGAAGAAACTCACATGCGTTTCTCTGAAAGAGAAGCAGTCTGTTCCAACACTTCAATTCACTGTGCGAAGTGAATGGAGTGTTGCTTCACTTTCTAAATGCTGTCCTTTCAGAGAAAATCACTTTCCTTTGAAAGTGCCTTAAGCCACTTGCAAGCATTCACCAGAAACTCACATGCGTTTCTCTGAAAGAGAAGCAGTCTGTTCCAACACTTCAATTCACTGTGCGAAGTGAATGGAGTGTTGCTTCACTTTCTAAATGCTGTCCTTTCAGAGAAAATCACTTTCCTTTGAAAGTGCCTTAAGCTACTTGCAAGCATTAGGAAGAAACTCACATGCGTTTCTCTGAAAGAGAAGAAGACTGTTCAAACACTTCAATTCACTGTGCGAAGTGAATGGAGTGTTGCTTCACTTTCTAAATGCTGTCCTTTCAGAGAAAATCACTTTCCTTTGAAAGTGCCTGAAGCTACTTACAAGCATTAGGAAGAAACTCACATGCGTTTCTCTGAAAGAGAAGCAGTCTGTTCCAACACTTCAATTCACTGTGCGAAGTGAATGGAGTGTTGCTTCAGTTTCTAAATGCTGTCCTTTCAGAGAAAATCACTTTCCTTTGAAAGTGCCTTAAGCAATTTGCAAGAATTCACAAGAAACTCACATGCGTTTCTCTGAAAGAGAAGCAGTCTGTTCCAACACTTCAATTCACTGTGCGAAGTGAATGGAGTGTTGCTTCAGTTTCTAAATGCTGTCCTTTCAGAGAAAATCACTTTCCTTTGAAAGTGCCTTAAGCTTCTTACAAGCATTCACAAGAAACACTAATGCGTTTCTATGAAAGAGAAGCAGTCTGTGCCAACACTTCAATTCATTGCGCGAAGGGAATGGAGTGTTGCTTTACTTTCTAAATGCTGTCCTTTCAGAGAAAATCACTTTCCTTTGAAAGAGCCTTAAGCTACTGACAAGCATTCAACAGAAACTCACATGCATTTCTCTGAAAGAGAGGCAGTCTGTTCCAACACTTCAATTCACTGTACAAAGTGAATGGAGTGTTGCTTCACTTTCTAAATGCTGTCCTTTCAGAGAAAATCACTTTCCTTTAAAAGTGCCTTAAGCCACTTGCAAGCATTCACAAGAAACACTAATGCGTTTCTATGAAAGAGAAGCACTCTGTTCCAACACTTCAATTCACTGCACGAAGTGAATGGAGTGTTGCTTCACTTTCTAAATGCTGTCCTTTCAGAGAAAATCACTTTCCTTTGAAAGTGCCTGAAGCTACTTACAAGCATTAGGAAGAAACTCACATGCGTTTCTCTGAAAGAGAAGCAGTCTGTTCCAACACTTCAATTCACTGTGCGAAGTGAATGGAGTGTTGCTTCACTTTCTAAATGCTGTCCTTTCAGAGAAAATCACTTTCCCTTGAAAGTGCCTTAAGCTACTTGCAAGCATTAGGAAGAAACTCACATGCGTTTCTCTGAAAGAGAAGCAGTCTGTTCCAACACTTCAATTCACTGTGCGAAGTGAATGGAGTGTTGCCTCACTTTCTAAATGCTGTCCTTTCAGAGAAAATCACTTTCCTTTGAAAGTGCCTTAAGCTACTTACAAGCATTCACAAGAAACACTAATGCGTTTCTCTTAAAGAGAAGCAGTCTGTTCCAACACTTCAATTCACTGTGCGAAGTGAATGGAGTGTTGCTTCACTTTCTAAATGCTGTCCTTTCAGAGAAAATCACTTTCCTATGAAAGTGCCTGAAGCAACATGCAAAAATTCACAAGAAACTCACATGCGTTTCTCGGAAAGAGAAGCAGTCTGTTCCAACACTTCAATTCACTGTGCGAAGTGAATGGAGTGTTGCTTCACTTTCTAAATGCTGTCCTTTCAGAGAAAATCACTTTCCTTTGAAAGTGCCTTAAGCCACATGCAAGCATTCACAAGAAACACTAATGCGTTTCTCTGAAAGAGAAGCACTCTGTTCCAACACTTCAATTCACTGTGCGAAGTGAATGGAGTGTTGCTTCACTTTCTAAATGCTGTCCTTTCAGAGAAAATCACTTTCCTTTGAAAGTGCCTTAAACCTCTTTCAAGCTTTCACAAAAAACTCACATGCGTTTCTCTTAAAGAGAAGCAGTCTGTTCCAACACTTCATTTCACTGTGCGAAGTGAATGGAGTGTTGCATCACTTTCTAAATTCTGTCCTTTCAGAGAAAATCACTTTCCTTTGAAAGTGCCTTAAACCACTTTCAAGCATTCACAAAAAACTCACATGCGTTTCTCTTAAAGAGAAGCAGTCTGTTCCAACACTTCAATTCACTGTGCTAAGTGAATGGAGTGTTGCTTCACTTTCTAAATGCTGTCCTTTCAGAGAAAATCACTTCCTTTGAAAGTGCCTTAAGCTTCTTACAAGCATTCACCAGAAACTCACATGCGTTTCTCTGAAAGAGAAGCAGTCTGTTCCAACACTTCAATTCACTGTGCGAAGTGAATGGAGTGTTGCTTCACTTTCTAAATGCTGTCCTTTCAGAGAAAATCACTTTCCTTTGAAAGTGCCTTAAGCTACTTGCAAGCATTAGGAAGAAACTCACATGCGTTTCTCTGAAAGAGAAGAAGACTGTTCAAACACTTCAATTCACTGTGCGAAGTGAATGGAGTGTTGCTTCACTTTCTAAATTCTGTCCTTTCAGAGAAAATCACTTTCCTTTGAAAGTGCCTTAAACTACTTTCAAGCATTCACAAAAAACTCACATGCGTTTCTCTGAAAGAGAAGTAGTCTGTTCCAACACTTCAATTCACTGTGCGAAGTGAATGGAGTGTTGCTTCAGTTTCTAAATGCTGTCCTTTCAGAGAAAATCACTTTCCTTTGAAAGTGCCTTAAGCAACTTGCAAGAATTCACAAGAAACTCACATGCGTTTCTCTGAAAGAGAAGCAGTCTGTTCCAACACTTCAATTCACTGTGCGAAGTGAATGGAGTGTTGCTTCACTTTCTAAATGCTGTCCTTTCAGAGAAAATCACTTTCCTTTGAAAGTGCCTTAAGCTTCTTACAAGCATTCACAAGAAACACTAATGCGTTTCTATGAAAGAGAAGCAGTCTGTTCCGACACTTCAATTCATTGCGCGAAGGGAATGGAGTGTTGCTCTACTTTCTAAATGCTGTCCTTTCAGAGAAAATCACTTTCCTTTGAAAGAGCCTTAAGCTACTGACAAGCATTCAACAGAAACTCACATGCATTTCTCTGAAAGAGAAGCAGTCTGTTCCAACACTTCAATTCACTGTGCGAAGTGAATGGAGTGTTGCATCACTTTCTAAATTCTGTCCTTTCAGAGAAAATCACTTTCCTTTGAAAGTGCCTTAAACTACTTTCAAGCATTCACAAAAAACTCACATGCGTTTCTCTTAAAGAGAAGCAGTCTGTTCCAACACTTCAATTCACTGTGCGAAGTGAATGGAGTGTTGCTTCAGTTTCTAAATGCTGTCCTTTCAGAGAAAATCACTTTCCTTTGAAAGTGCCTTAAGCAACTTGCAAGAATTCACAAGAAACTCACATGCGTTTCTCTGAAAGAGAAGCAGTCTGTTCCAACACTTCAATTCACTGTGCGAAGTGAATGGAGTGTTGCTTCACTTTCTAAATGCTGTCCTTTCAGAGAAAATCACTTTCCCTTGAAAGTGCCTTAAGCTACTTGCAAGCATTAGGAAGAAACTCACATGCGTTTCTCTGAAAGAGAAGCAGTCTGTTCCAACACTTCAATTCACTGTGCGAAGTGAATGGAGTGTTGCCTCACTTTCTAAATGCTGTCCTTTCAGAGAAAATCATTTTCCTTTGAAAGTGCCTTAAGCTACTTACAAGCATTCACAAGAAACACTAATGCGTTTCTATGAAAGAGAAGCAGTCTGTTCCAACACTTCAATTCATTGCGCGAAGGGAATGGAGTGTTGCTTTACTTTCTAAATGCTGTCCTTTCAGAGAAAATCACTTTCCTTTGAAAGAGCCTTAAGCTACTGACAAGCATTCAACAGAAACTCACATGCATTTCTCTGAAAGAGAGGCAGTCTGTTCCAACACTTCAATTCACTGTACAAAGTGAATGGAGTGTTGCTTCACTTTCTAAATGCTGTCCTTTCAGAGAAAATCACTTTCCTTTGAAAGTGCCTTAAGCAACTTGCAAGCATTCACAAGAAACTCACATGCGTTTCTCTGAAAGAGAAGCAGTCTGTTCCAACACTTCAATTCACTGTGCGAAGTGAATGGAGTGTTGCTTCACTTTCTAAATGCTGTCCTTTCAGAGAAAATCACTTTCCTATGAAAGTGCCTGAAGCGACTTGCAAGAATTCACAAGAAACTCACATGCGTTTCTCGGAAAGAGAAGCAGTCTGTTCCAACACTTCAATTCACTGTGCGAAGTGAATGGAGTGTTGCTTCACTTTCTAAATGCTGTCCTTTCAGAGAAAATCACTTTCCTTTGAAAGTGCCTTAAGCCACTTGCAAGCATTCACAAGAAACACTAATGCGTTTCTATGAAAGAGAAGCACTCGGTTCCAACACTTCAATTCACTGCACGAAGGGAATGGAGTGTTGCTTCACTTTCTAAATGCTGTAATTTGAGAGAAAATCACTTTCCTTTGAAAGTGCCTTAAGCTTCTTACAAGCATTCACCAGAAACTCACATGCGTTTCTCTGAAAGAGAAGCAGTCTGTTCCAACACTTCAATTCACTGTGCGAAGTGAATGGAGTGTTGCTTCAGTTTCTAAATTCTGTCCTTTCAGAGAAAATCACTTTCCTTTGAAAGTGCCTTAAGCAACTTGCAAGAATTCAAAAGAAACTCACATGCGTTTCTCTGAAAGAGAAGCAGTCTGTTCCAACACTTCAATTCACTGTGCGAAGTGAATGGAGTGTTGCTTCACTTTCTAAATGCTGTCCTTTCAGAGAAAATCACTTTCCTTTGAAAGTGCCTTAAGCTACTTACAAGCATTCACCAGAAACTCACATGCGTTTCTCTGAAAGAGAAGCAGTCTGTTCCAATACTTCAATTCACTGTGCGAAGTGAATGGAGTGTTGCTTCACTTTCTAAATGCTGTCCTTTCAGAGAAAATCACTTTCCTTTGAAAGTGCCTTAAGCTACTTACAAGCATTCAACAGAAACTCACATGCATTTCTCTGAAAGAGAAGCAGTCTGTTCCAACACTTCAATTCACTGTGCGAAGTGAATGGAGTGTTGCTTCACTTTCTAAATGCTGTCCTTTCAGAGAAAATCACTTTCCTTTGAAAGTGCCTTAAGCTACTTGCAAGCATTAGGAAGAAACTCACATGCGTTTCTCTGAAAGAGAAGCAGACTGTTCAAACACTTCAATTCACTGTGCGAAGTGAATGGAGTGTTGCTTCACTTTCTAAATGCTGTCCTTTCAGAGAAAATCACTTTCCTTTGAAAGTGCCTTAAACTACTTTCAAGCATTCACAAAAAACTCACATGCGTTTCTCTGAAAGAGAAGCAGTCTGTTCCAACACTTCAATTCACTGTGCGAAGTGAATGGAGTGTTGCTTCAGTTTCTAAATGCTGTCCTTTCAGAGAAAATCACTTTCCTTTGAAAGTGCCTTAAGCAACTTGCAAGAATTCACAAGAAACTCACATGCGTTTCTCTGAAAGAGAAGCAGTCTGTTCCAACACTTCAATTCACTGTGCGAAGTGAATGGAGTGTTGCTTCACTTTCTAAATGCTGTCCTTTCAGAGAAAATCACTTTCCTTTGAAAGTGCCTTAAGCTTCTTACAAGCATTCACAAGAAACACTAATGCGTTTCTATGAAAGAGAAGCAGTCTGTTCCAACACTTCAATTCATTGCGCGAAGGGAATGGAGTGTTGCTTTACTTTCTAAATGCTGTCCTTTCAGAGAAAATCACTTTCCTTTGAAAGAGCCTTAAGCTACTGACCAGCATTCAACAGAAACTCACATGCATTTCTCTGAAAGAGAGGCAGTCTGTTCCAACACTTCAATTCACTGTACAAAGTGAATGGAGTGTTGCTTCACTTTCTAAATGCTGTCCTTTCAGAGAAAATCACTTTCCTTTGAAAGTGCCTTAAGCCACATGCAAGCATTCACAAGAAACACTAATGCGTTTCTATGAAAGAGAAGCACTCTGTTCCAACACTTCAATTCACTGCACTAAGGGAATGGAGTGTTGCTTCACTTTCTAAATGCTGTCCTTTCAGAGAAAATCACTTTCCTTTGAAAGTGCCTGAAGCTACTTACAAGCATTAGGAAGAAACTCACATGCGTTTCTCTGAAAGAGAAGCAGTCTGTTCCAACACTTCAATTCACTGTGCGAAGTGAATGGAGTGTTGCTTCACTTTCTAAATGCTGTCCTTTCAGAGAAAATCACTTTCCCTTGAAAGTGCCTTAAGCTACTTGCAAGCATTAGGAAGAAACTCACATGCATTTCTCTGAAAGTGAAGCAGTCTGTTCCAACACTTCAATTCACTGTGCGAAGTGAATGGAGTGTTGCCTCACTTTCTAAATGCTGTCCTTTCAGAGAAAATCACTTTCCTTTGAAAGTGCCTTAAGCCACTTGCAAGCATTCACAAGAAACACTATTGCGTTTCTATGAAAGAGAAGCAGTCTGTTCCAACACTTCAATTCACTGCACGAAGGGAATGGAGTGTTGCTTCACTTTCTAAATGCTGTCCTTTCAGAGAAAATCACTTTCCTTTGAAAGTGCCTTAAACCTCTTTCAAGCATTCACAAAAAACTCACATGCGTTTCTCTTAAAGAGAAGCAGTCTGTTCCAACACTTCAATTCACTGTGCGAAGTGAATGGAGTGTTGCATCACTTTCTAAATTCTGTCCTTTCAGAGAAAATCACTTTCCTTTGAAAGTGCCTTAAACTACTTTCAAGCATTCACAAAAAACTCACATGCGTTTCTCTTAAAGAGAAGCAGTCTGTTCCAACACTTCAATTCACTGTGCTAAGTGAATGGCGTGTTGCTTCACTTTCTAAATGCTGTCCTTTCAGAGAAAATCACTTTCCTTTGAAAGTGCCTTAAGCTTCTTACAAGCATTCACCAGAAACTCACATGCGTTTCTCTGAAAGAGAAGCAGTCTGTTCCAACACTTCAATTCACTGTGCGAAGTGAATGGAGTGTTGCCTCACTTTCTAAATGCTGTCCTTTCAGAGAAAATCACTTTCCTTTGAAAGTGCTTTAAGCTACTTGCAAGCATTAGGAAGAAACTCACATGCGTTTCTCTGAAAGAGAAGAAGACTGTTCAAACACTTCAATTCACTGTGCGAAGTGAATGGAGTGTTGCTTCACTTTCTAAATGCTGTCCTTTCAGAGAAAATCACTTTCCTTTGAAAGTGCCTTAAGCAACTTGCAAGAATTCACAAGAAACTCACATGCGTTTCTCTGAAAGAGAAGCAGTCTGTTCCAACACTTCAATTCACTGTGCGAAGTGAATGGAGTGTTGCTTCACTTTCTAAATGCTGTCCTTTCAGAGAAAATCACTTTCCTATGAAAGTGCCTGAAGCAACTTGCAAGAATTCACAAGAAACTCACATGCGTTTCTCGGAAAGAGAAGCAGTCTGTTCCAACACTTCAATTCACTGTGCGAAGTGAATGGAGTGTTGCTTCACTTTCTAAATGCTGTCCTTTCAGAGAAAATCACTTTCCTTTGAAAGTGCCTTAAGCCACTTGCAAGCATTCACAAGAAACACTAATGCGTTTCTATGAAAGAGGAGCACTCGGTTCCAACACTTCAATTCACTACACGAAGGGACTGGAGTGTTGCTTTACTTTCTAAATGCTGTCCTTTCAGAGAAAATCACTTTCCTTTGAAAGAGCCTTAAGCTACTGACCAGCATTCAACAGAAACTCACATGCATTTCTCTGAAAGAGAGGCAGTCTGTTCCAACACTTCAATTCACTGTACAAAGTGAATGGAGTGTTGCTTCACTTTCTAAATGCTGTCCTTTCAGAGAAAATCACTTTCCTTTGAAAGTGCCTTAAGCCACATGCAAGCATTCACAAGAAACACTAATGCGTTTCTATGAAAGAGAAGCACTCTGTTCCAACACTTCAATTCACTGCACGAAGGGAATGGAGTGTTGCTTCACTTTCTAAATGCTGTCCTTTCAGAGAAAATCACTTTCCTTTGAAAGTGCCTGAAGCTACTTACAAGCATTAGGAAGAAACTCACATGCGTTTCTCTGAAAGAGAAGCAGTCTGTTCCAACACTTCAATTCACTGTGCGAAGTGAATGGAGTGTTGCTTCACTTTCTAAATGCTGTCCTTTCAGAGAAAATCACTTTCCCTTGAAAGTGCCTTAAGCTACTTGCAAGCATTAGGAAGAAACTCACATGCATTTCTCTGAAAGTGAAGCAGTCTGTTCCAACACTTCAATTCACTGTGCGAAGTGAATGGAGTGTTGCCTCACTTTCTAAATGCTGTCCTTTCAGAGAAAATCACTTTCCTTTGAAAGTGCCTTAAGCCACTTGCAAGCATTCACAAGAAACACTATTGCGTTTCTATGAAAGAGAAGCAGTCTGTTCCAACACTTCAATTCACTGCACGAAGGGAATGGAGTGTTGCTTCACTTTCTAAATGCTGTCCTTTCAGAGAAAATCACTTTCCTTTGAAAGTGCCTTAAACCTCTTTCAAGCATTCACAAAAAACTCACATGCGTTTCTCTTAAAGAGAAGCAGTCTGTTCCAACACTTCAATTCACTGTGCGAAGTGAATGGAGTGTTGCTTCACTTTCTAAATGCTGTCCTTTCAGAGAAAATCACTTTCCTTTGAAAGTGCCTTAAGCTTCTTACAAGCATTCACAAGAAACACTGATGCGTTTCTATGAAAGAGAAGCAGTCTGTTCCGACACTTCAATTCATTGCGCGAAGGGAATGGAGTGTTGCTCTACTTTCTAAATGCTGTCCTTTCAGAGAAAATCACTTTCCTTTGAAAGAGCCTTAAGCTACTGACAAGCATTCAACAGAAACTCACATGCATTTCTCTGAAAGAGAAGCAGTCTGTTCCAACACTTCAATTCACTGTGCGAAGTGAATGGAGTGTTGCATCACTTTCTAAATTCTGTCCTTTCAGAGAAAATCACTTTCCTTTGAAAGTGCCTTAAACTACTTTCAAGCATTCACAAAAAACTCACATGCGTTTCTCTTAAAGAGAAGCAGTCTGTTCCAACACTTCAATTCACTGTGCGAAGTGAATGGAGTGTTGCTTCAGTTTCTAAATGCTGTCCTTTCAGAGAAAATCACTTTCCTTTGAAAGTGCCTTAAGCAACTTGCAAGAATTCACAAGAAACTCACATGCGTTTCTCTGAAAGAGAAGCAGTCTGTTCCAACACTTCAATTCACTGTGCGAAGTGAATGGAGTGTTGCTTCACTTTCTAAATGCTGTCCTTTCAGAGAAAATCACTTTCCCTTGAAAGTGCCTTAAGCTACTTGCAAGCATTAGGAAGAAACTCACATGCGTTTCTCTGAAAGAGAAGCAGTCTGTTCCAACACTTCAATTCACTGTGCGAAGTGAATGGAGTGTTGCCTCACTTTCTAAATGCTGTCCTTTCAGAGAAAATCATTTTCCTTTGAAAGTGCCTTAAGCTACTTTCAAGCATTCACAAGAAACACTAATGCGTTTCTATGAAAGAGAAGCAGTCTGTTCCAACACTTCAATTCATTGCGCGAAGGGAATGGAGTGTTGCTTTACTTTCTAAATGCTGTCCTTTCAGAGAAAATCACTTTCCTTTGAAAGAGCCTTAAGCTACTGACAAGCATTCAACAGAAACTCACATGCATTTCTCTGAAAGAGAGCCAGTCTGTTCCAACACTTCAATTCACTGTACAAAGTGAATGGAGTGTTGCTTCACTTTCTAAATGCTGTCCTTTCAGAGAAAATCACTTTCCTTTGAAAGTGCCTTAAGCAACTTGCAAGCATTCACAAGAAACTCACATGCGTTTCTCTGAAAGAGAAGCAGTCTGTTCCAACACTTCAATTCACTGTGCGAAGTGAATGGAGTGTTGCTTCACTTTCTAAATGCTGTCCTTTCAGAGAAAATCACTTTCCTATGAAAGTGCCTGAAGCAACTTGCAAGAATTCACAAGAAACTCACATGCGTTTCTCGGAAAGAGAAGCAGTCTGTTCCAACACTTCAATTCACTGTGCGAAGTGAATGGAGTGTTGCTTCACTTTCTAAATGCTGTCCTTTCAGAGAAAATCACTTTCCTTTGAAAGTGCCTTAAGCCACTTGCAAGCATTCACAAGAAACACTAATGCGTTTCTATGAAAGAGAAGCACTCGGTTCCAACACTTCAATTCACTGCACGAAGGGAATGGAGTGTTGCTTCACTTTCTAAATGCTGTAATTTGAGAGAAAATCACTTTCCTTTGAAAGTGCCTTAAGCTTCTTACAAGCATTCACCAGAAACTCACATGCGTTTCTCTGAAAGAGAAGCAGTCTGTTCCAACACTTCAATTCACTGTGCGAAGTGAATGGAGTGTTGCTTCAGTTTCTAAATTCTGTCCTTTCAGAGAAAATCACTTTCCTTTGAAAGTGCCTTAAGCAACTTGCAAGAATTCAAAAGAAACTCACATGCGTTTCTCTGAAAGAGAAGCAGTCTGTTCCAACACTTCAATTCACTGTGCGAAGTGAATGGAGTGTTGCTTCACTTTCTAAATGCTGTCCTTTCAGAGAAAATCACTTTCCTTTGAAAGTGCCTTAAGCTACTTACAAGCATTCACCAGAAACTCACATGCGTTTCTCTGAAAGAGAAGCAGTCTGTTCCAATACTTCAATTCACTGTGCGAAGTGAATGGAGTGTTGCTTCACTTTCTAAATGCTGTCCTTTCAGAGAAAATCACTTTCCTTTGAAAGTGCCTTAAGCTACTTACAAGCATTCAACAGAAACTCACATGCATTTCTCTGAAAGAGAAGCAGTCTGTTCCAACACTTCAATTCACTGTGCGAAGTGAATGGAGTGTTGCTTCACTTTCTAAATGCTGTCCTTTCAGAGAAAATCACTTTCCTTTGAAAGTGCCTTAAGCTACTTGCAAGCATTAGGAAGAAACTCACATGCGTTTCTCTGAAAGAGAAGAAGACTGTTCAAACACTTCAATTCACTGTGCGAAGTGAATGGAGTGTTGCTTCACTTTCTAAATTCTGTCCTTTCAGAGAAAATCACTTTCCTTTGAAAGTGCCTTAAACTACTTTCAAGCATTCACAAAAAACTCACATGCGTTTCTCTGAAAGAGAAGCAGTCTGTTCCAACACTTCAATTCACTGTGCGAAGTGAATGGAGTGTTGCTTCAGTTTCTAAATGCTGTCCTTTCAGAGAAAATCACTTTCCTTTGAAAGTGCCTTAAGCAACTTGCAAGAATTCACAAGAAACTCACATGCGTTTCTCTGAAAGAGAAGCAGTCTGTTCCAACACTTCAATTCACTGTGCGAAGTGAATGGAGTGTTGCTTCACTTTCTAAATGCTGTCCTTTCAGAGAAAATCACTTTCCTTTGAAAGTGCCTTAAGCTTCTTACAAGCATTCACAAGAAACACTAATGCGTTTCTATGAAAGAGAAGCAGTCTGTTCCAACACTTCAATTCATTGCGCGAAGGGAATGGAGTGTTGCTTTACTTTCTAAATGCTGTCCTTTCAGAGAAAATCACTTTCCTTTGAAAGAGCCTTAAGCTACTGACCAGCATTCAACAGAAACTCACATGCATTTCTCTGAAAGAGAGGCAGTCTGTTCCAACACTTCAATTCACTGTACAAAGTGAATGGAGTGTTGCTTCACTTTCTAAATGCTGTCCTTTCAGAGAAAATCACTTTCCTTTGAAAGTGCCTTAAGCCACATGCAAGCATTCACAAGAAACACTAATGCGTTTCTATGAAAGAGAAGCACTCTGTTCCAACACTTCAATTCACTGCACGAAGGGAATGGAGTGTTGCTTCACTTTCTAAATGCTGTCCTTTCAGAGAAAATCACTTTCCTTTGAAAGTGCCTGAAGCTACTTACAAGCATTAGGAAGAAACTCACATGCGTTTCTCTGAAAGAGAAGCAGTCTGTTCCAACACTTCAATTCACTGTGCGAAGTGAATGGAGTGTTGCTTCACTTTCTAAATGCTGTCCTTTCAGAGAAAATCACTTTCCCTTGAAAGTGCCTTAAGCTACTTGCAAGCATTAGGAAGAAACTCACATGCATTTCTCTGAAAGTGAAGCAGTCTGTTCCAACACTTCAATTCACTGTGCGAAGTGAATGGAGTGTTGCCTCACTTTCTAAATGCTGTCCTTTCAGAGAAAATCACTTTCCTTTGAAAGTGCCTTAAGCCACTTGCAAGAATTCACAAGAAACACTATTGCGTTTCTATGAAAGAGAAGCAGTCTGTTCCAACACTTCAATTCACTGCACGAAGGGAATGGAGTGTTGCTTCACTTTCTAAATGCTGTCCTTTCAGAGAAAATCACTTTCCTTTGAAAGTGCCTTAAACCTCTTTCAAGCATTCACAAAAAACTCACATGCGTTTCTCTTAAAGAGAAGCAGTCTGTTCCAACACTTCAATTCACTGTGCGAAGTGAATGGAGTGTTGCATCACTTTCTAAATTCTGTCCTTTCAGAGAAAATCACTTTCCTTTGAAAGTGCCTTAAACTACTTTCAAGCATTCACAAAAAACTCACATGCGTTTCTCTTAAAGAGAAGCAGTCTGTTCCAACACTTCAATTCACTGTGCTAAGTGAATGGCGTGTTGCTTCACTTTCTAAATGCTGTCCTTTCAGAGAAAATCACTTTCCTTTGAAAGTGCCTTAAGCTTCTTACAAGCATTCACCAGAAACTCACATGCGTTTCTCTGAAAGAGAAGCAGTCTGTTCCAACACTTCAATTCACTGTGCGAAGTGAATGGAGTGTTGCTTCACTTTCTAAATGCTGTCCTTTCAGAGAAAATCACTTTCCTTTGAAAGTGCTTTAAGCTACTTGCAAGCATTAGGAAGAAACTCACATGCGTTTCTCTGAAAGAGAAGAAGACTGTTCAAACACTTCAATTCACTGTGCGAAGTGAATGGAGTGTTGCTTCACTTTCTAAATGCTGTCCTTTCAGAGAAAATCACTTTCCTTTGAAAGTGCCTTAAGCAACTTGCAAGAATTCACAAGAAACTCACATGCGTTTCTCTGAAAGAGAAGCAGTCTGTTCCAACACTTCAATTCACTGTGCGAAGTGAATGGAGTGTTGCTTCACTTTCTAAATGCTGTCCTTTCAGAGAAAATCACTTTCCTATGAAAGTGCCTGAAGCAACTTGCAAGAATTCACAAGAAACTCACATGCGTTTCTCGGAAAGAGAAGCAGTCTGTTCCAACACTTCAATTCACTGTGCGAAGTGAATGGAGTGTTGCTTCACTTTCTAAATGCTGTCCTTTCAGAGAAAATCACTTTCCTTTGAAAGTGCCTTAAGCCACTTGCAAGCATTCACAAGAAACACTAATGCGTTTCTATGAAAGAGGAGCACTCGGTTCCAACACTTCAATTCACTACACGAAGGGACTGGAGTGTTGCTTTACTTTCTAAATGCTGTCCTTTCAGAGAAAATCACTTTCCTTTGAAAGAGCCTTAAGCTACTGACCAGCATTCAACAGAAACTCACATGCATTTCTCTGAAAGAGAGGCAGTCTGTTCCAACACTTCAATTCACTGTACAAAGTGAATGGAGTGTTGCTTCACTTTCTAAATGCTGTCCTTTCAGAGAAAATCACTTTCCTTTGAAAGTGCCTTAAGCCACATGCAAGCATTCACAAGAAACACTAATGCGTTTCTATGAAAGAGAAGCACTCTGTTCCAACACTTCAATTCACTGCACGAAGGGAATGGAGTGTTGCTTCACTTTCTAAATGCTGTCCTTTCAGAGAAAATCACTTTCCTTTGAAAGTGCCTGAAGCTACTTACAAGCATTAGGAAGAAACTCACATGCGTTTCTCTGAAAGAGAAGCAGTCTGTTCCAACACTTCAATTCACTGTGCGAAGTGAATGGAGTGTTGCTTCACTTTCTAAATGCTGTCCTTTCAGAGAAAATCACTTTCCCTTGAAAGTGCCTTAAGCTACTTGCAAGCATTAGGAAGAAACTCACATGCATTTCTCTGAAAGTGAAGCAGTCTGTTCCAACACTTCAATTCACTGTGCGAAGTGAATGGAGTGTTGCCTCACTTTCTAAATGCTGTCCTTTCAGAGAAAATCACTTTCCTTTGAAAGTGCCTTAAGCCACTTGCAAGCATTCACAAGAAACACTATTGCGTTTCTATGAAAGAGAAGCAGTCTGTTCCAACACTTCAATTCACTGTGCGAAGTGAATGGAGTGTTGCATCACTTTCTAAATTCTGTCCTTTCAGAGAAAATCACTTTCCTTTGAAAGTGCCTTAAACTACTTTCAAGCATTCACAAAAAACTCACATGCGTTTCTCTTAAAGAGAAGCAGTCTGTTCCAACACTTCAATTCACTGTGCTAAGTGAATGGCGTGTTGCTTCACTTTCTAAATGCTGTCCTTTCAGAGAAAATCACTTTCCTTTGAAAGTGCCTTAAGCTTCTTACAAGCATTCACCAGAAACTCACATGCGTTTCTCTGAAAGAGAAGCAGTCTGTTCCAACACTTCAATTCACTGTGCGAAGTGAATGGAGTGTTGCTTCACTTTCTAAATGCTGTCCTTTCAGAGAAAATCACTTTCCTTTGAAAGTGCTTTAAGCTACTTGCAAGCATTAGGAAGAAACTCACATGCGTTTCTCTGAAAGAGAAGAAGACTGTTCAAACACTTCAATTCACTGTGCGAAGTGAATGGAGTGTTGCTTCACTTTCTAAATGCTGTCCTTTCAGAGAAAATCACTTTCCTTTGAAAGTGCCTTAAGCAACTTGCAAGAATTCACAAGAAACTCACATGCGTTTCTCTGAAAGAGAAGCAGTCTGTTCCAACACTTCAATTCACTGTGCGAAGTGAATGGAGTGTTGCTTCACTTTCTAAATGCTGTCCTTTCAGAGAAAATCACTTTCCTATGAAAGTGCCTTAAGCAACTTGCAAGAATTCACAAGAAACTCACATGCGTTTCTCTGAAAGAGAAGCAGTCTGTTCCAACACTTCAATTCACTGTGCGAAGTGAATGGAGTGTTGCTTCACTTTCTAAATGCTGTCCTTTCAGAGAAAATCACTTTCCTATGAAAGTGCCTGAAGCAACTTGCAAGAATTCACAAGAAACTCACATGCGTTTCTCGGAAAGAGAAGCAGTCTGTTCCAACACTTCAATTCACTGTGCGAAGTGAATGGAGTGTTGCTTCACTTTCTAAATGCTGTCCTTTCAGAGAAAATCACTTTCCTTTGAAAGTGCCTTAAGCCACTTGCAAGCATTCACAAGAAACACTAATGCGTTTCTATGAAAGAGGAGCACTCGGTTCCAACACTTCAATTCACTACACGAAGGGACTGGAGTGTTGCTTCACTTTCTAAATGCTGTAATTTGAGAGAAAATCACTTTCCTTTGAAAGTGCCTTAAGCTTCTTACAAGCATTCACCAGAAACTCACATGCGTTTCTCTGAAAGAGAAGCAGTCTGTTCCAACACTTCAATTCACTGTGCGAAGTAAATGGAGTGTTGCTTCAGTTTCTAAATGCTGTCCTTTCAGAGAAAATCACTCTCCTTTGAAAGTGCCTTAAGCTACTTGCAAGCATTAGGAAGAAACTCATATGCGTTTCTCTGAAAGAGAAGCAGACTGTTCAAACACTTCAATTCACTGTGCGAAGTGAATGGAGTGTTGCTTCACTTTCTAAATTCTGTCCTTTCAGAGAAAATCACTTTCCTTTGAAAGTGCCTTAAACTACTTTCAAGCATTCACAAAAAACTCACATACGTTTCTCTGAAAGAGAAGCAGTCTGTTCCAACACTTCAATTCACTGTGCGAAGTGAATGGAGTGTTGCTTCAGTTTCTAAATGCTGTCCTTTCAGAGAAAATCACTTTCCTTTGAAAGTGCCTTAAGCAACTTGCAAGAATTCACAAGAAACTCACATGCGTTTCTCTGAAAGAGAAGCAGTCTGTTCCAACACTTCAATTCACTGTGCGAAGTGAATGGAGTGTTGCCTCACTTTCTAAATGCTGTCCTTTCAGAGAAAATCACTTTCCTTTGAAAGTGCCTTAAGCTTCTTACAAGCATTCACAAGAAACACTAATGCGCTTCTATGAAAGAGAAGCAGTCTGTTCCGACACTTCAATTCATTGCGCGAAGGGAATGTAGTGTTGCTCTACTTTCTAAATGCTGTCCTTTCAGAGAAAATCACTTTCCTTTGAAAGAGCCTTAAGCTACTGACAAGCATTCAACAGAAACTCACATGGATTTCTCTGAAAGAGAGGCAGTCTGTTCCAACACTTCAATTCACTGTACAAAGTGAATGGAGTGTTGCTTCACTTTCTAAATGCTGTCCTTTCAGAGAAAATCACTTTCCTTTGAAAGTGCCTTAAGCCACTTGTAAGCATTCACAAGAAACACTAATGCGTTTCTATGAAAGAGAAGCACTCTGTTCCAACACTTCAATTCACTGCACGAAGGGAATGGAGTGTTGCTTCACTTTCTAAATGCTGTCCTTTCAGAGAAAATCACTTTCCTTTGAAAGTGCCTGAAGCTACTTACAAGCATTAGGAAGAAACTCACATGCGTTTCTCTGAAAGAGAAGCAGTCTGTTCCAACACTTCAATTCACTGTGCGAAGTGAATGGAGTGTTGCATCACTTTCTAAATTCTGTCCTTTCAGAGAAAATCACTTTCCTTTGAAAGTGCCTTAAACTACTTTCAAGCATTCACAAAAAACTCACATGCGTTTCTCTTAAAGAGAAGCAGTCTGTTCCAACACTTCAATTCACTGTGCTAAGTGAATGGCGTGTTGCTTCACTTTCTAAATGCTGTCCTTTCAGAGAAAATCACTTTCCTTTGAAAGTGCCTTAAGCTTCTTACAAGCATTCACCAGAAACTCACATGCGTTTCTCTGAAAGTGAAGCAGTCTGTTCCAACACTTCAATTCACTGTGCGAAGTGAATGGAGTGTTGCTTCACTTTCTAAATGCTGTCCTTTCAGAGAAAATCTCTTTCCTTTGAAAGTGCTTTAAGCTACTTGCAAGCATTAGGAAGAAACTCACATGCGTTTCTCTGAAAGAGAAGAAGACTGTTCAAACACTTCAATTCACTGTGCGAAGTGAATGGAGTGTTGCTTCACTTTCTAAATTCTGTCCTTTCAGAGAAAATCACTTTCCTTTGAAAGTGCCTTAAACTACTTTCAAGCATTCACAAAAAACTCACATGTGTTTCTCTGAAAGAGAAGCAGTCTGTTCCAACACTTCAATTCACTGTGCGAAGTGATTGGAGTGTTGCTTCAGTTTCTAAATGCTGTCCTTTCAGAGAAAATCACTTTCCTTTGAAAGTGCCTTAAACAACTTGCAAGAATTCACAAGAAACTCACATGCGTTTCTCTGAAAGAGAAGCAGTCTGTTCCAACACTTCAATTCACTGTGCGAAGTGAATGGAGTGTTGCTTCACTTTCTAAATGCTGTCCTTTCAGAGAAAATCACTTTCCTTTGAAAGTGCCTTAAGCTTCTTACAAGCATTCACAAGAAACACTAATGCGCTTCTATGAAAGAGAAGCAGTCTGTTCCGACACTTCAATTCATTGCGCGAAGGGAATGGAGTGTTGCTCTACTTTCTAAATGCTGTCCTTTCAGAGAAAATCACTTTAATTTGAAAGAGCCTTAAGCTACTGACAAGCATTCAACAGAAACTCACACGCATTTCTCTGAAAGAGAAGCAGTCTGTTCCAACACTTCAATTCACTGTGCGAAGTGAATGGAGTGTTGCATCACTTTCTAAATTCTGTCCTTTCAGAGAAAATCACTTTCCTTTGAAAGTGCCTTAAACTACTTTCAAGCATTCACAAAAAACTCACATGCGTTTCTCTTAAAGAGAAGCAGTCTGTTCCAACACTTCAATTCACTGTGCGAAGTGAATGGAGTGTTGCTTCAGTTTCTAAATGCTGTCCTTTCAGAGAAAATCACTTTCCTTTGAAAGTGCCTTAAGCAACTTGCAAGAATTCACAAGAAACTCACATGCGTTTCTCTGAAAGAGAAGCAGTCTGTTCCAACACTTCAATTCACTGTGCGAAGTGAATGGAGTGTTGCGTCACTTTCTAAATGCTGTCCTTTCAGAGAAAATCACTTTCCCTTGAAAGTGCCTTAAGCTACTTACAAGCATTCACAAGAAACACTAATGCGTTTCTATGAAAGAGAAGCAGTCTGTTCCAACACTTCAATTCATTGCGCGAAGGGAATGGAGTGTTGCTTTACTTTCTAAATGCTGTCCTTTCAGAGAAAATCACTTTCCTTTGAAAGAGCCTTAAGCTACTGACAAGCATTCAACAGAAACTCACATGCATTTCTCTGAAAGAGAGGCAGTCTGTTCCAACACTTCAATTCACTGTACAAAGTGAATGGAGTGTTGCTTCACTTTCTAAATGCTGTCCTTTCAGAGAAAATCACTTTCCTTTGAAAGTGCCTTAAGCAACTTGCAAGCATTCACAAGAAACTCACATGCGTTTCTCTGAAAGAGAAGCAGTCTGTTCCAACACTTCAATTCACTGTGCGAAGTGAATGGAGTGTTGCTTCACTTTCTAAATGCTGTCCTTTCAGAGAAAATCACTTTCCTATGAAAGTGCCTGAAGCAACTTGCAAGAATTCACAGGAAACTCACATGCGTTTCTCGGAAAGAGAAGCAGTCTGTTCCAACACTTCAATTCACTGTGCGAAGTGAATGGAGTGTTGCTTCACTTTCTAAATGCTGTCCTTTCAGAGAAAATCACTTTCCTTTGAAAGTGCCTTAAGCCACTTGCAAGCATTCACAAGAAACACTAATGCGTTTCTATGAAAGAGAAGCACTCGGTTCCAACACTTCAATTCACTACACGAAGGGAATGGAGTGTTACTTCACTTTCTAAATGCTGTAATTTGAGAGAAAATCACTTTCCTTTGAAAGTGCCTTAAGCTTCTTACAAGCATTCACCAGAAACTCACATGCGTTTCTCTGAAAGAGAAGCAGTCTGTTCCAACACTTCAATTCACTGTGCGAAGTGAATGGAGTGTTGCTTCACTTTCTAAATGCTGTCCTTTCAGAGAAAATCACTCTCCTTTGAAAGTGCCTTAAGCTACTTGCAAGCATTAGGAAGAAACTCACATGCGTTTCTCTGAAAGAGAAGCAGACTGTTCAAACACTTCAATTCACTGTGCGAAGTGAATGGAGTGTTGCTTCACTTTCTTAATTCTGTCCTTTCAGAGAAAATCACTTTCCTTTGAAAGTGCCTTAAACTACTTTCAAGCATTCACAAAAAACTCACATACGTTTCTCTGAAAGAGAAGCAGTCTGTTCCAACACTTCAATTCACTGTGCGAAGTGAATGGAGTGTTGCTTCAGTTTCTAAATGCTGTCCTTTCAGAGAAAATCACTTTCCTTTGAAAGTGCCTTAAGCTACTTACAAGCATTCACCAGAAACTCACATGCATTTCTCTGAAAGAGAAGCAGTCTGTTCCAACACTTCAATTCACTGTGCGAAGTGAATGGAGTGTTGCTTCACTTTCTAAATGCTGTCCTTTCAGAGAAAATCACTTTCCTTTGAAAGTGCCTGAAGCTACTTACAAGCATTAGGAAGAAACTCACATGCGTTTCTCTGAAAGAGAAGCAGTCTGTTCCAACACTTCAATTCACTGTGCGAAGTGAATGGAGTGTTGCTTCACTTTCTAAATGCTGTCCTTTCAGAGAAAATCACTTTCCTTTGAAAGTGCCTTAAGCCACTTGCAAGCATTCACAAGAAACACTAATGCGTTTCTATGAAAGAGGAGCACTCGGTTCCAACACTTCAATTCACTACACGAAGGGACTGGAGTGTTGCTTCACTTTCTAAATGCTGTAATTTGAGAGAAAATCACTTTCCTTTGAAAGTGCCTTAAGCTTCTTACAAGCATTCACCAGAAACTCACATGCGTTTCTCTGAAAGAGAAGCAGTCTGTTCCAACACTTCAATTCACTGTGCGAAGTAAATGGAGTGTTGCTTCAGTTTCTAAATGCTGTCCTTTCAGAGAAAATCACTCTCCTTTGAAAGTGCCTTAAGCTACTTGCAAGCATTAGGAAGAAACTCATATGCGTTTCTCTGAAAGAGAAGCAGACTGTTCAAACACTTCAATTCACTGTGCGAAGTGAATGGAGTGTTGCTTCACTTTCTAAATTCTGTCCTTTCAGAGAAAATCACTTTCCTTTGAAAGTGCCTTAAACTACTTTCAAGCATTCACAAAAAACTCACATACGTTTCTCTGAAAGAGAAGCAGTCTGTTCCAACACTTCAATTCACTGTGCGAAGTGAATGGAGTGTTGCTTCAGTTTCTAAATGCTGTCCTTTCAGAGAAAATCACTTTCCTTTGAAAGTGCCTTAAGCAACTTGCAAGAATTCCCAAGAAACTCACATGCGTTTCTCTGAAAGAGAAGCAGTCTGTTCCAACACTTCAATTCACTGTGCGAAGTGAATGGAGTGTTGCCTCACTTTCTAAATGCTGTCCTTTCAGAGAAAATCACTTTCCTTTGAAAGTGCCTTAAGCTTCTTACAAGCATTCACAAGAAACACTAATGCGCTTCTATGAAAGAGAAGCAGTCTGTTCCGACACTTCAATTCATTGCGCGAAGGGAATGTAGTGTTGCTCTACTTTCTAAATGCTGTCCTTTCAGAGAAAATCACTTTCCTTTGAAAGAGCCTTAAGCTACTGACAAGCATTCAACAGAAACTCACATGGATTTCTCTGAAAGAGAGGCAGTCTGTTCCAACACTTCAATTCACTGTACAAAGTGAATGGAGTGTTGCTTCACTTTCTAAATGCTGTCCTTTCAGAGAAAATCACTTTCCTTTGAAAGTGCCTTAAGCCACTTGTAAGCATTCACAAGAAACACTAATGCGTTTCTATGAAAGAGAAGCACTCTGTTCCAACACTTCAATTCACTGCACGAAGGGAATGGAGTGTTGCTTCACTTTCTAAATGCTGTCCTTTCAGAGAAAATCACTTTCCTTTGAAAGTGCCTGAAGCTACTTACAAGCATTAGGAAGAAACTCACATGCGTTTCTCTGAAAGAGAAGCAGTCTGTTCCAACACTTCAATTCACTGTGCGAAGTGAATGGAGTGTTGCATCACTTTCTAAATTCTGTCCTTTCAGAGAAAATCACTTTCCTTTGAAAGTGCCTTAAACTACTTTCAAGCATTCACAAAAAACTCACATGCGTTTCTCTTAAAGAGAAGCAGTCTGTTCCAACACTTCAATTCACTGTGCTAAGTGAATGGCGTGTTGCTTCACTTTCTAAATGCTGTCCTTTCAGAGAAAATCACTTTCCTTTGAAAGTGCCTTAAGCTTCTTACAAGCATTCACCAGAAACTCACATGCGTTTCTCTGAAAGTGAAGCAGTCTGTTCCAACACTTCAATTCACTGTGCGAAGTGAATGGAGTGTTGCTTCACTTTCTAAATGCTGTCCTTTCAGAGAAAATCTCTTTCCTTTGAAAGTGCTTTAAGCTACTTGCAA
The DNA here is from genome assembly GCF_982192425.1 of Myodes glareolus. Classification (NCBI taxonomy): domain Eukaryota; kingdom Metazoa; phylum Chordata; class Mammalia; order Rodentia; family Cricetidae; genus Myodes; species Myodes glareolus. The sequence continues at coordinate 323,678 of NW_028263256.1, forward strand.
GCATTAGGAAGAAACTCACATGCGTTTCTCTGAAAGAGAAGAAGACTGTTCAAACACTTCAATTCACTGTGCGAAGTGAATGGAGTGTTGCTTCACTTTCTAAATTCTGTCCTTTCAGAGAAAATCACTTTCCTTTGAAAGTGCCTTAAACTACTTTCAAGCATTCACAAAAAACTCACATGTGTTTCTCTGAAAGAGAAGCAGTCTGTTCCAACACTTCAATTCACTGTGCGAAGTGATTGGAGTGTTGCTTCAGTTTCTAAATGCTGTCCTTTCAGAGAAAATCACTTTCCTTTGAAAGTGCCTTAAACAACTTGCAAGAATTCACAAGAAACTCACATGCGTTTCTCTGAAAGAGAAGCAGTCTGTTCCAACACTTCAATTCACTGTGCGAAGTGAATGGAGTGTTGCTTCACTTTCTAAATGCTGTCCTTTCAGAGAAAATCACTTTCCTTTGAAAGTGCCTTAAGCTTCTTACAAGCATTCACAAGAAACACTAATGCGCTTCTATGAAAGAGAAGCAGTCTGTTCCGACACTTCAATTCATTGCGCGAAGGGAATGGAGTGTTGCTCTACTTTCTAAATGCTGTCCTTTCAGAGAAAATCACTTTAATTTGAAAGAGCCTTAAGCTACTGACAAGCATTCAACAGAAACTCACACGCATTTCTCTGAAAGAGAAGCAGTCTGTTCCAACACTTCAATTCACTGTGCGAAGTGAATGGAGTGTTGCATCACTTTCTAAATTCTGTCCTTTCAGAGAAAATCACTTTCCTTTGAAAGTGCCTTAAACTACTTTCAAGCATTCACAAAAAACTCACATGCGTTTCTCTTAAAGAGAAGCAGTCTGTTCCAACACTTCAATTCACTGTGCGAAGTGAATGGAGTGTTGCTTCAGTTTCTAAATGCTGTCCTTTCAGAGAAAATCACTTTCCTTTGAAAGTGCCTTAAGCAACTTGCAAGAATTCACAAGAAACTCACATGCGTTTCTCTGAAAGAGAAGCAGTCTGTTCCAACACTTCAATTCACTGTGCGAAGTGAATGGAGTGTTGCGTCACTTTCTAAATGCTGTCCTTTCAGAGAAAATCACTTTCCCTTGAAAGTGCCTTAAGCTACTTACAAGCATTCACAAGAAACACTAATGCGTTTCTATGAAAGAGAAGCAGTCTGTTCCAACACTTCAATTCATTGCGCGAAGGGAATGGAGTGTTGCTTTACTTTCTAAATGCTGTCCTTTCAGAGAAAATCACTTTCCTTTGAAAGAGCCTTAAGCTACTGACAAGCATTCAACAGAAACTCACATGCATTTCTCTGAAAGAGAGGCAGTCTGTTCCAACACTTCAATTCACTGTACAAAGTGAATGGAGTGTTGCTTCACTTTCTAAATGCTGTCCTTTCAGAGAAAATCACTTTCCTTTGAAAGTGCCTTAAGCAACTTGCAAGCATTCACAAGAAACTCACATGCGTTTCTCTGAAAGAGAAGCAGTCTGTTCCAACACTTCAATTCACTGTGCGAAGTGAATGGAGTGTTGCTTCACTTTCTAAATGCTGTCCTTTCAGAGAAAATCACTTTCCTATGAAAGTGCCTGAAGCAACTTGCAAGAATTCACAGGAAACTCACATGCGTTTCTCGGAAAGAGAAGCAGTCTGTTCCAACACTTCAATTCACTGTGCGAAGTGAATGGAGTGTTGCTTCACTTTCTAAATGCTGTCCTTTCAGAGAAAATCACTTTCCTTTGAAAGTGCCTTAAGCCACTTGCAAGCATTCACAAGAAACACTAATGCGTTTCTATGAAAGAGAAGCACTCGGTTCCAACACTTCAATTCACTACACGAAGGGAATGGAGTGTTGCTTCACTTTCTAAATGCTGTAATTTGAGAGAAAATCACTTTCCTTTGAAAGTGCCTTAAGCTTCTTACAAGCATTCACCAGAAACTCACATGCGTTTCTCTGAAAGAGAAGCAGTCTGTTCCAACACTTCAATTCACTGTGCGAAGTGAATGGAGTGTTGCTTCAGTTTCTAAATGCTGTCCTTTCAGAGAAAATCACTCTCCTTTGAAAGTGCCTTAAGCTACTTGCAAGCATTAGGAAGAAACTCACATGCGTTTCTCTGAAAGAGAAGCAGACTGTTCAAACACTTCAATTCACTGTGCGAAGTGAATGGAGTGTTGCTTCACTTTCTAAATTCTGTCCTTTCAGAGAAAATCACTTTCCTTTGAAAGTGCCTTAAACTACTTTCAAGCATTCACAAAAAACTCACATACGTTTCTCTGAAAGAGAAGCAGTCTGTTCCAACACTTCAATTCACTGTGCGAAGTGAATGGAGTGTTGCTTCAGTTTCTAAATGCTGTCCTTTCAGAGAAAATCACTTTCCTTTGAAAGTGCCTTAAGCTACTTACAAGCATTCACCAGAAACTCACATGCATTTCTCTGAAAGAGAAGCAGTCTGTTCCAACACTTCAATTCACTGTGCGAAGTGAATGGAGTGTTGCTTCACTTTCTAAATGCTGTCCTTTCAGAGAAAATCACTTTCCTTTGAAAGTGCCTGAAGCTACTTACAAGCATTAGGAAGAAACTCACATGCGTTTCTCTGAAAGAGAAGCAGTCTGTTCCAACACTTCAATTCACTGTGCGAAGTGAATGGAGTGTTGCATCACTTTCTAAATTCTGTCCTTTCAGAGAAAATCACTTTCCTTTGAAAGTGCCTTAAACTACTTTCAAGCATTCACAAAAAACTCACATGCGTTTCTCTGAAAGAGAAGCAGTCTGTTCCAACACTTCAATTCACTGTGCGAAGTGAATGGAGTGTTGCTTCAGTTTCTAAATGCTGTCCTTTCAGAGAAAATCACTTTCCTTTGAAAGTGCCTTAAGATTCTTACAAGAATTCACAAGAAACACTAATGCGTTTCTATGAAAGAGAAGCAGTCTGTGCCAACACTTCAATTCATTGCGCGAAGGGAATGGAGTGTTGCTTTACTTTCTAAATGCTGTCCTTTCAGAGAAAATCACTTTCCTTTGAAAGAGCCTTAAGCTACTGACAAGCATTCAACAGAAACTCACATGCATTTCTCTGAAAGAGAGGCAGTCTGTTCCAACACTTCAATTCACTGTACAAAGTGAATGGAGTGTTGCTTCACTTTCTAAATGCTGTCCTTTCAGAGAAAATCACTTTCCTTTGAAAGTGCCTTAAACCACTTGCAAGCATTCACAAGAAACACTAATGCGTTTCTATGAAAGATAAGCACTCTGTTCCAACACTTCAATTCACTGCACGAAGGGAATGGAGTGTTGCTTCACTTTCTAAATGCTGTCCTTTCAGAGAAAATCACTTTCCTTTGAAAGTGCCTGAAGCTACTTACAAGCATTAGGAAGAAACTCACATGCGTTTCTCTGAAAGAGAACCAGTCTGTTCCAACACTTCAATTCACTGTGCGAAGTGAATGGAGTGTTGCATCACTTTCTTAATTCTGTCCTTTCAGAGAAAATCACTTTCCTTTGAAAGTTCCTTAAGCAACTTGCAAGAATTCACAAGAAACTCACATGCGTTTCTCTGAAAGAGAAGCAGTCTGTTCCAACACTTCAATTCACTGTGCGAAGTGAATGGAGTGTTGCTTCACTTTCTAAATGCTGTCCTTTCAGAGAAAATCACTTCCCTTTGAAAGTGCCTTAAGCTATTTACAAGCATTCACCAGAAACTCACATGCGTTTCTCTGAAAGAGAAGCAGTCTGTTCCAACACTTCAATTCACTGTGCGAAGTGAATGGAGTGTTGCTTCACTTTCTAAATGCTGTCCTTTCAGAGAAAATCACTTTCCTTTGAAAGTGCCTTAAGCAACTTGCAAGAATTCACAAGAAACTCACATGCGTTTCTCTGAAAGAGAAGCAGTCTGTTCCAACACTTCAATTCACTGTGCGAAGTGAATGGAGTGTTGCTTCACTTTCTAAATGCTGTCCTTTCAGAGAAAATCACTTTCCTTTGAAAGTGCCTTAAGCTTCTTACAAGCATTCTCAAGAAACACTAATGCGTTTCTATGAAAGAGAAGCAGTCTGTTCCAACACTTCAATTCATTGCGCGAAGGGAATGGAGTGTTGCTTTACTTTCTAAATGCTGTCCTTTCAGAGAAAATCACTTTCCTTTGAAAGAGCCTTAAGCTACTGACAAGCATTCAACAGAAACTCACATGCATTTCTCTGAAAGAGAGGCAGTCTGTTCCAACACTTCAATTCACTGTACAAAGTGAATGGAGTGTTGCTTCACTTTCTAAATGCTGTCCTTTCAGAGAAAATCACTTTCCTTTGAAAGTGCCTTAAGCCACTTGCAAGCATTCACAAGAAACACTAATGCGTTTCTATGAAAGAGAAGCACTCTGTTCCAACACTTCAATTCACTGCACGAAGGGAATGGAGTGTTGCTTCACTTTCTAAATGCTGTCCTTTCAGAGAAAATCACTTTCCTTTGAAAGTGCCTGAAGCTACTTACAAGCATTAGGAAGAAACTCACATGCGTTTCTCTGAAAGAGAAGCAGTCTGTTCCAACACTTCAATTCACTGTGCGAAGTGAATGGAGTGTTGCTTCACTTTCTAAATGCTGTCCTTTCAGAGAAAATCACTTTCCTTTGAAAGTGCCTGAAGCTACTTACAAGCATTAGGAAGAAACTCACATGCGTTTCTCTGAAAGAGAACCAGTCTGTTCCAACACTTCAATTCACTGTGCGAAGTGAATGGAGTGTTGCATCACTTTCTTAATTCTGTCCTGTCAGAGAAAATCACTTTCCTTTGAAAGTTCCTTAAGCAACTTGCAAGAATTCACAAGAAACTCACATGCGTTTCTCTGAAAGAGAAGCAGTCTGTTCCAACACTTCAATTCACTGTGCGAAGTGAATGGAGTGTTGCTTCACTTTCTAAATGCTGTCCTTTCAGAGAAAATCACTTCCCTTTGAAAGTGCCTTAAGCTATTTACAAGCATTCACCAGAAACTCACATGCGTTTCTCTGAAAGAGAAGCAGTCTGTTCCAACACTTCAATTCACTGTGCGAAGTGAATGGAGTGTTGCTTCACTTTCTAAATGCTGTCCTTTCAGAGAAAATCACTTTCCTTTGAAAGTGCCTTAAGCAACTTGCAAGAATTCACAAGAAACTCACATGCGTTTCTCTGAAAGAGAAGCAGTCTGTTCCAACACTTCAATTCACTGTGCGAAGTGAATGGAGTGTTGCTTCACTTTCTAAATGCTGTCCTTTCAGAGAAAATCACTTTCCTTTGAAAGTGCCTTAAGCTTCTTACAAGCATTCACAAGAAACACTAATGCGTTTCTATGAAAGAGAAGCAGTCTGTTCCAACACTTCAATTCATTGCGCGAAGGGAATGGAGTGTTGCTTTACTTTCTAAATGCTGTCCTTTCAGAGAAAATCACTTTCCTTTGAAAGAGCCTTAAGCTACTGACAAGCATTCAACAGAAACTCACATGCATTTCTCTGAAAGAGAGGCAGTCTGTTCCAACACTTCAATTCACTGTACAAAGTGAATGGAGTGTTGCTTCACTTTCTAAATGCTGTCCTTTCAGAGAAAATCACTTTCCTTTGAAAGTGCCTTAAGCCACTTGCAAGCATTCACAAGAAACACTAATGCGTTTCTATGAAAGAGAAGCACTCTGTTCCAACACTTCAATTCACTGCACGAAGGGAATGGAGTGTTGCTTCACTTTCTAAATGCTGTCCTTTCAGAGAAAATCACTTTCCTTTGAAAGTGCCTGAAGCTACTTACAAGCATTAGGAAGAAACTCACATGCGTTTCTCTGAAAGAGAAGCAGTCTGTTCCAACACTTCAATTCACTGTGCGAAGTGAATGGAGTGTTGCTTCACTTTCTAAATGCTGTCCTTTCAGAGAAAATCACTTTCCCTTGAAAGTGCCTTAAGCTACTTGCAAGCATTAGGAAGAAACTCACATGCGTTTCTTTGAAAGAGAAGCAGTCTGTTCCAACATTTTAATTCACTGTGCGAAGTGAATGGAGTGTTGCCTCACTTTCTAAATGCTGTCCTTTCAGAGAAAATCACTTTCCTTTGAAAGTGCCTTAAGCTACTTACAAGCATTCACAAGAAACACTAATGCGTTTCTATGAAAGAGAAGCAGTCTGTTCCAACACTTCAATTCATTGCGCGAAGGGAATGGAGTGTTGCTTTACTTTCTAAATGCTGTCCTTTCAGAGAAAATCACTTTCCTTTGAAAGAGCCTTAAGCTACTGACAAGCATTCAACAGAAACTCACGTGCATTTCTCTGAAAGAGAGGCAGTCTGTTCCAACACTTCAATTCACTGTACAAAGTGAATGGAGTGTTGCTTCACTTTCTAAATGCTGTCCTTTCAGAGAAAATCACTTTCCTTTGAAAGTGCCTTAAGCAACTTGCAAGCATTCACAAGAAACTCACATGCGTTTCTCTGAAAGAGAAGCAGTCTGTTCCAACACTTCAATTCACTGTGCGAAGTGAATGGAGTGTTGCTTCACTTTCTAAATGCTGTCCTTTCAGAGAAAATCACTTTCCTATGAAAGTGCCTGAAGCAACTTGCAAGAATTCACAAGAAACTCACATGCGTTTCTCGGAAAGAGAAGCAGTCTGTTCCAACACTTCAATTCACTGTGCGAAGTGAATGGAGTGTTGCTTCACTTTCTAAATGCTGTCCTTTCAGAGAAAATCACTTTCCTTTGAAAGTGCCTTAAGCCACTTACAAGCATTCACAAGAAACACTAATGCGTTTCTATGAAAGAGAAGCACTCGGTTCCAACACTTCAATTCACTGCACGAAGGGAATGGAGTGTTGCTTCACTTTCTAAATGCTGTCCTTTCAGAGAAAATCACTTTCCTTTGAAAGTGCCTTAAGCTTCTTACAAGCATTCACCAGAAACTCACATGCGTTTCTCTGAAAGAGAAGCAGTCTGTTCCAACACTTCAATTCACTGTGCGAAGTGAATGGAGTGTTGCTTCACTTTCTAAATGCTGTCCTTTCAGAGAAAATCACTTTCCTTTGAAAGTGCCTTAAGCTACTTGCAAGCATTAGGAAGAAACTCACATGCGTTTCTCTGAAAGAGAAGCAGACTGTTCAAACACTTCAATTCACTGTGCGAAGTGAATGGAGTGTTGCTTCACTTTCTAAATTCTGTCCTTTCAGAGAAAATCACTTTCCTTTGAAAGTGCCTTAAACTACTTTCAAGCATTCACAAAAAACTCACATACGTTTCTCTGAAAGAGAAGCAGTCTGTTCCAACACTTCAATTCACTGTGCGAAGTGAATGGAGTGTTGCTTCAGTTTCTAAATGCTGTCCTTTAAGAGAAAATCACTTTCCTTTTAAAGTGCCTTAAGCAACTTGCAAGAATTCACAAGAAACTCACATGCGTTTCTCTGAAAGAGAAGCAGTCTGTTCCAACACTTCAATTCACTGTGCGAAGTGAATGGAGTGTTGCTTCACTTTCTAAATGCTGTCCTTTCAGAGAAAATCACTTTCCTTTGAAAGTGCCTTAAGCTTCTTACAAGAATTCACAAGAAACACTAATGCGCTTCTATGAAAGAGAAGCAGTCTCTTCCGACACTTCAATTCATTGCGCGAAGGGAATGTAGTGTTGCTCTACTTTCTAAATGCTGTCCTTTCAGAGAAAATCACTTTCCTTTGAAAGAGCCTTAAGCTACTGACAAGCATTCAACAGAAACTCACATGCATTTCTCTGAAAGAGAGGCAGTCTGTTCCAACACTTCAATTCACTGTACAAAGTGAATGGAGTGTTGCTTCACTTTCTAAATGCTGTCCTTTCAGAGAAAATCACTTTCCTTTGAAAGTGCCTTAAGCCACTTGCAAGCATTCACAAGAAACACTAATGCGTTTCTATGAAAGAGAAGCACTCTGTTCCAACACTTCAATTCACTGCACGAAGGGAATGGAGTGTTGCTTCACTTTCTAAATGCTGTCCTTTCAGAGAAAATCACTTTCCTTTGAAAGTGCCTGAAGCTACTTACAAGCATTTGGAAGAAACTCACATGCGTTTCTCTGAAAGAGAAGCAGTCTGTTCCAACACTTCAATTCACTGTGCGAAGTGAATGGAGTGTTGCATCACTTTCTAAATTCTGTCCTTTCAGAGAAAATCACTTTCCTTTGAAAGTGCCTTAAACTACTTTCAAGCATTCACAAAAAACTCACATGAGTTTCTCTGAAAGAGAAGCAGTCTGTTCCAATACTTCAATTCACTCTGCGAAGTGAATGGAGTGTTGCTTCACTTTCTAAATGCTGTCCTTTCAGAGAAAATCACTTTCCTTTGAAAGTGCCTTAAGCTACTTACAAGCATTCAACAGAAACTCACATGCATTTCTCTGAAAGAGAAGCAGTCTGTTCCAACACTTCATTTCACTGTGCGAAGTGAATGGAGTGTTGCTTCACTTTCTAAATGCTGTCCTTTCAGAGAAAATCACTTTCCTTTGAAAGTGCCTTAAGCTACTTACAAGCATTCACTAGAAACTCACATGCGTTTCTCTGAAAGAGAAGCAGTCTGTTCCAACACTTCAATTCACTGTGCGAAGTGAATGGAGTGTTGCTTCAGTTTCTAAATGCTGCCCTTTCAGAGAAAATCACTTTCCTTTGAAAGTGCCTTAAGCAACTTGCAAGAATTCACAAGAAACTCACATGCGTTTCTCTGAAAGAGAAGCAGTCTGTTCCAACACTTCAATTCATCGTGCGAAGTGAATGGAGTGTTGCTTCACTTTCTAAATGCTGTCCTTTCAGAGAAAATCACTTTCCTTTGAAAGTGCCTTAAGGTTCTTACAAGGATTCACCAGAAACTTACATGCGTTTCTCTGAAAGAGAAGCAGTCTGTTCCAATACTTTAATTCACTCTGCGAAGTGAATGGAGTGTTGCTTCACTTTCTAAATGCTGTCCTTTCAGAGAAAATCACTTTCCTTTGAAAGTGCCTTAAGCTACTTGCAAGCAATAGGAAGAAACTCACATGCGTTTCTCTGAAAGAGAAGCAGTCTGTTCCAACACTTCAATTCACTGTGCGAAGTGAATGGAGTGTTGCTTCACTTTCTAAATGCTGTCCTTTCAGAGAAAATCACTTTCCTTTGAAAGTGCCTTAAGCTACTTACAAGCATTCAACAGAAACTCACATGCATTTCTCTGAAAGAGAAGCAGTCTGTTCCAACACTTCATTTCACTGTGCGAAGTGAATGGAGTGTTGCTTCACTTTCTAAATGCTGTCCTTTCAGAGAAAATCACTTTCCTTTGAAAGTGCCTTAAGCTACTTACAAGCATTCACTAGAAACTCACATGCGTTTCTCTGAAAGAGAAGCAGTCTGTTCCAACACTTCAATTCACTGTGCGAAGTGAATGGAGTGTTGCTTCAGTTTCTAAATGCTGCCCTTTCAGAGAAAATCACTTTCCTTTGAAAGTGCCTTAAGCAACTTGCAAGAATTCACAAGAAACTCACATGCGTTTCTCTGAAAGAGAAGCAGTCTGTTCCAACACTTCAATTCATCGTGCGAAGTGAATGGAGTGTTGCTTCACTTTCTAAATGCTGTCCTTTCAGAGAAAATCACTTTCCTTTGAAAGTGCCTTAAGGTTCTTACAAGGATTCACCAGAAACTTACATGCGTTTCTCTGAAAGAGAAGCAGTCTGTTCCAATACTTTAATTCACTCTGCGAAGTGAATGGAGTGTTGCTTCACTTTCTAAATGCTGTCCTTTCAGAGAAAATCACTTTCCTTTGAAAGTGCCTTAAGCTACTTGCAAGCAATAGGAAGAAACTCACATGCGTTTCTCTGAAAGAGAAGCAGTCTGTTCCAACACTTCAATTCACTGTGCGAAGTGAATGGAGTGTTGCTTCACTTTCTAAATGCTGTCCTTTCAGAGAAAATCACTTTCCTTTGAAAGTGCCTTAAGCTACATGCAAGCATTAGGAAGAAACTCACATGCGTTTCTCTGAAAGAGAAGCAGTCTGTTCCAACACTTCAATTCACTGTGTGAAGTGAATGGAGTGTTGCCTTGCTTTCTAAATGCTGTCCTTTCAGAGAAAATCACTTTCCTTTCAAAGTGCCTTATGCTACTTACAAGCATTCAACAGAAACTCACATGCGTTTCTCTGAAAGAGAAGCAGTCTGCTCCAACACTTCAATTCAATGTGCGAAGTGAATGGAGTGTTGCTTCACTTTCTAAATGCTGTCCTTTCAGAGAAAATCACTTTCCTTTGAAAGTGCCTTAAGCTACTTACAAGCATTCACTAGAAACTCACATGCGTTTCTCTGAAAGAGAAGCAGTCTGTTCCAACACTTCAATTCACTGTGCGAAGTGAATGGAGTGTTGCTTCAGTTTCTAAATGCTGCCCTTTCAGAGAAAATCACTTTCCTTTGAAAGTGCCTTAAGCAACTTGCAAGAATTCACAAGAAACTCACATGCGTTTCTCTGAAAGAGAAGCAGTCTGTTCCAACACTTCAATTCATTGCGCGAAGGGAATGTAGTGTTGCTCTACTTTCTAAATGCTGTCCTTTCAGAGAAAATCACTTTCCTTTGAAAGAGCCTTAAGCTACTGACAAGCATTCAACAGAAACTCACATGCATTTCTCTGAAAGAGAGGCAGTCTGTTCCAACACTTCAATTCACTGTACAAAGTGAATGGAGTGTTGCTTCACTTTCTAAATGCTGTCCTTTCAGAGAAAATCACTTTCCTTTGAAAGTGCCTTAAGCCACTTGCAAGCATTCACAAGAAACACTAATGCGTTTCTATGAAAGAGAAGCACTCTGTTCCAACACTTCAATTCACTGTGCGAAGTGAATGGAGTGTTGCATCACTTTCTAAATTCTGTCCTTTCAGAGAAAATCACTTTCCTTTGAAAGTGCCTTAAACTACTTTCAAGCATTCACAAAAAACTCACATGAGTTTCTCTGAAAGAGAAGCAGTCTGTTCCAATACTTCAATTCACTCTGCGAAGTGAATGGAGTGTTGCTTCACTTTCTAAATGCTGTCCTTTCAGAGAAAATCACTTTCCTTTGAAAGTGCCTTAAGCTACTTACAAGCATTCAACAGAAACTCACATGCATTTCTCTGAAAGAGAAGCAGTCTGTTCCAACACTTCATTTCACTGTGCGAAGTGAATGGAGTGTTGCTTCACTTTCTAAATGCTGTCCTTTCAGAGAAAATCACTTTCCTTTGAAAGTGCCTTAAGCTACTTACAAGCATTCACTAGAAACTCACATGCGTTTCTCTGAAAGAGAAGCAGTCTGTTCCAACACTTCAATTCACTGTGCGAAGTGAATGGAGTGTTGCTTCAGTTTCTAAATGCTGCCCTTTCAGAGAAAATCACTTTCCTTTGAAAGTGCCTTAAGCAACTTGCAAGAATTCACAAGAAACTCACATGCGTTTCTCTGAAAGAGAAGCAGTCTGTTCCAACACTTCAATTCATCGTGCGAAGTGAATGGAGTGTTGCTTCACTTTCTAAATGCTGTCCTTTCAGAGAAAATCACTTTCCTTTGAAAGTGCCTTAAGGTTCTTACAAGGATTCACCAGAAACTTACATGCGTTTCTCTGAAAGAGAAGCAGTCTGTTCCAATACTTTAATTCACTCTGCGAAGTGAATGGAGTGTTGCTTCACTTTCTAAATGCTGTCCTTTCAGAGAAAATCACTTTCCTTTGAAAGTGCCTTAAGCTACTTGCAAGCAATAGGAAGAAACTCACATGCGTTTCTCTGAAAGAGAAGCAGTCTGTTCCAACACTTCAATTCACTGTGCGAAGTGAATGGAGTGTTGCTTCACTTTCTAAATGCTGTCCTTTCAGAGAAAATCACTTTCCTTTGAAAGTGCCTTAAGCTACATGCAAGCATTAGGAAGAAACTCACATGCGTTTCTCTGAAAGAGAAGCAGTCTGTTCCAACACTTCAATTCACTGTGTGAAGTGAATGGAGTGTTGCCTTGCTTTCTAAATGCTGTCCTTTCAGAGAAAATCACTTTCCTTTCAAAGTGCCTTATGCTACTTACAAGCATTCAACAGAAACTCACATGCGTTTCTCTGAAAGAGAAGCAGTCTGCTCCAACACTTCAATTCAATGTGCGAAGTGAATGGAGTGTTACTTCACTTTCTAAATGCTGTCCTTTCAGAGAAAATCACTTTCCTTTGAAAGTGCCTTAAGCTACTTACAAGCATTCACCAGAAACTCACATGCGTTTCTCTGAAAGAGAAGCAGTCTGTTCCAACACTTCAATTCACTGTGCGAAGTGAATGGAGTGTTGCTTCACTTTCTAAATGCTGTCCTTTCAGAGAAAATCACTTTCCTTTGAAAGTGCCTTAAGCAACTTGCAAGAATTCACAAGAAACAATAATGCGTTTCTATGAAAGAGAAGCACTCTGATCCAACACTTCAATTCACTGCACGAAGGGAATGGAGTGTTGCTTTACTTTCTAAATGCTGTCCTTTCAGAGAAAATCACTTTCCTTTGAAAGTGCCTTAAGCTACTTACAAGCATTCACCAGAAACTCCCATGCGTTTCTCTGAAAGAGAAGCAGTCTGTTCCAACACTTCAATTCACTGTGCGAAGTGAACATAGTGTTGCTTCACTTTCTAAATGCTGTCCTTTCAGAGAAAATCACTTTCCTTTGAAAGTGCCTTAAGCTACTTACAAGCATTCACCAGAAACTCACATGCGTTTCTCTGAAAGAGAAGCAGTCTGTTCCAACACTTCAATTCACTGTGCGAAGTGAATGGAGTGTTGCTTCATTTTCTAAATGCTGTCCTTTCAGAGAAAATCACTTTCCCTTGAAAGTGCCTTAAGCTACTTGCAAGCATTAGGAAGAAACTCACATGCGTTTCTCTGAAAGAGAAGCAGTCTGTTCCAACACTTCAATTCACTGCACGAAGGGAATGGAGTGTTGCATCACTTTCTAAATGCTGTCCTTTCAGAGAAAATCACTTTCCTTTGAAAGTGCCTTAAGCTACTTACAAGCATTCAACAGAAACTCACATGCGTTTCTCTGAAAGAGAAGCAGTCTGTTCCAACACTTCAATTCACTGTGGGAAGTGAATGGAGTGTTGCTTCAGTTTCTAAATCCTGTCCTTTCAGAGAAAATCACTTTCCTTTGAAAGTGCCTTAAGCTACTTGAAAGCATTAGGAAGAAACTCACATGCGTTTCTCGGAAAGAGAAGCAGCTTGTTCCAACACTTCAATTCACTGTGTGAAGTGAATGGAGTGTTGCCTCGCTATCTAAATGCTGTCCATTCAGAGAAAATCACTTTCCTTTCAAAGTGCCTTATGCTACTTACAAGCATTCAACAGAAACTCACATGCGTTTCTCTGAAAGACAAGCAGTCTGCTCCAACACTTCAATTCAATGTGCGAAGTGAATGGAGTGTTGCTTCACTTTCTAAATGCTGTCCTTTCAGAGAAAATCACTTTCCTTTGAAAGTGCCTTAAGCTTCTTACAAGCATTCAACAGAAACTCACATGCATTTCTCTGAAAGAGAAGCAGTCTGTTCCAACACTTCAATTCACTGTGCGAAGTGAATGGAGTGTTGCTTCACTTTCTAAATTATGTCCTTTCAGAGAAAATCACTTTCCTTTGAAAGTGCCTTAAGCTACTTACAAGCATTCACCAGAAACTCACATGCGTTTCTCTGAAAGAGAAGCAGTCTGTTCCAACACTTCAATTCACTGTGCGAAGTGAATGGAGTGTTGCTTCACTTTCTAAATGCTGTCCTTTCAGAGAAAATCACTTTCCTTTGAAAGTGCCTTAAGCTTCTTACAAGAATTCACAAGAAACACTAATGCGTTTCTATGAAAGAAAAGCAGTCTGTGCCAACACTTCAATTCATTGTGCGAAGGGAATGGAGTGTTGCTTTACTTTCTAAATGCTGTCCTTTCAGAGAAAATCACTTTCCTTTGAAAGAGCCTTAAGCTACTGACAAGCATTCAACAGAAACTCACATGCATTTCTCTGAAAGAGAGGCAGTCTGTTCCAACACTTCAATTCACTGTACAAAGTGAATGGAGTGTTGCTTCACTTTCTAAATGCTGTCCTTTCAGAGAAAATCACTTTCCTTTGAAAGTGCCTTAAACCACTTGCAAGCATTCACAAGAAACACTAATGCGTTTCTATGAGAGAGAAGCACTCTGTTCCAACACTTCAATTCACTGCACGAAGGGAATGGAGTGTTGCTTCACTTTCTAAATGCTGTCCTTTCAGAGAAAATCACTTTCCTTTGAAAGTGCCTGAAGCTACTTACAAGCATTAGGAAGAAACTCACATGCGTTTCTCTGAAAGAGAACCAGTCTGTTCCAACACTTCAATTCACTGTGCGAAGTGAATGGAGTGTTGCATCACTTTCTAAATTCTGTCCTTTCAGAGAAAATCACTTTCCTTTGAAAGTTCCTTAAGCAACTTGCAAGAATTCACAAGAAACTCACATGCGTTTCTCTGAAAGAGAAGCAGTCTGTTCCAACACTTCAATTCACTGTGCGAAGTGAATGGAGTGTTGCTTCACTTTCTAAATGCTGTCCTTTCAGAGAAAATCACTTCCCTTTGAAAGTGCCTTAAGCTACTTACAAGCATTCACCAGAAACTCACATGCGTTTCTCTGAAAGAGAAGCAGTCTGTTCCAACACTTCAATTCACTGTGCGAAGTGAATGGAGTGTTGCTTCAGTTTCTAAATGCTGTCCTTTCAGAGAAAATCACTTTCCTTTGAAAGTGCCTTAAGCAACTTGCAAGAATTCACAAGAAACTCACATGCGTTTCTCTGAAAGAGAAGCAGACTGTTCCAACACTTCAATTCACTGTGCGAAGTGAATGGAGTGTTGCTTCACTTTCTAAATGCTGTCCTTTCAGAGAAAATCACTTTCCTTTGAAAGTGCCTTAAGCTTCTTACAAGCATTCACAAGAAACACTAATGCGTTTCTATGAAAGAGAAGCAGTCTGTTCCAACACTTCAATTCATTGCGCGAAGGGAATGGAGTGTTGCTTTACTTTCTAAATGCTGTCCTTTCAGAGAAAATCACTTTCCTTTGAAAGAGCCTTAAGCTACTGACAAGCATTCAACAGAAACTCACATGCATTTCTCTGAAAGAGAGGCAGTCTGTTCCAACACTTCAATTCACTGTACAAAGTGAATGGAGTGTTGCTTCACTTTCTAAATGCTGTCCTTTCAGAGAAAATCACTTTCCTTTGAAAGTGCCTTAAGCCACTTGCAAGCATTCACAAGAAACACTAATGCGTTTCTATGAAAGAGAAGCACTCTGTTCCAACACTTCAATTCACTGCACGAAGGGAATGGAGTGTTGCTTCACTTTCTAAATGCTGTCCTTTCAGAGAAAATCACTTTCCTTTGAAAGTGCCTGAAGCTACTTACAAGCATTAGGAAGAAACTCACATGCGTTTCTCTGAAAGAGAAGCAGTCTGTTCCAACACTTCAATTCACTGTGCGAAGTGAATGGAGTGTTGCTTCACTTTCTAAATGCTGTCCTTTCAGAGAAAATCACTTTCCCTTGAAAGTGCCTTAAGCTACTTGCAAGCATTAGGAAGAAACTCACATGCGTTTCTCTGAAAGAGAAGCAGTCTGTTCCAACACTTCTATTCACTGTGCGAAGTGAATGGAGTGTTGCCTCACTTTCTAAATGCTGTCCTTTCAGAGAAAATCACTTTCCTTTGAAAGTGCCTTAAGCTACTTACAAGCATTCACAAGAAACACTAATGCGTTTCTATGAAAGAGAAGCAGTCTGTTCCAACACTTCAATTCATTGCGCGAAGGGAATGGAGTGTTGCTTTAATTTCTAAATGCTGTCCTTTCAGAGAAAATCACTTTCCTTTGAAAGAGCCTTAAGCTACTGACAAGCATTCAACAGAAACTCACGTGCATTTCTCTGAAAGAGAGGCAGTCTGTTCCAACACTTCAATTCACTGTACAAAGTGAATGGAGTGTTGCTTCACTTTCTAAATGCTGTCCTTTCAGAGAAAATCACTTTCCTTTGAAAGTGCCTTAAGCAACTTGCAAGCATTCACAAGAAACTCACATGCGTTTCTCTGAAAGAGAAGCAGTCTGTTCCAACACTTCAATTCACTGTGCGAAGTGAATGGAGTGTTGCTTCACTTTCTAAATGCTGTCCTTTCAGAGAAAATCACTTTCCTTTGAAAGTGCCTTAAGCTACATGCAAGCATTAGGAAGAAACTCACATGCGTTTCTCTGAAAGAGAAGCAGTCTGTTCCAACACTTCAATTCACTGTGTGAAGTGAATGGAGTGTTGCCTTGCTTTCTAAATGCTGTCCTTTCAGAGAAAATCACTTTCCTTTCAAAGTGCCTTATGCTACTTACAAGCATTCAACAGAAACTCACATGCGTTTCTCTGAAAGAGAAGCAGTCTGCTCCAACACTTCAATTCAATGTGCGAAGTGAATGGAGTGTTACTTCACTTTCTAAATGCTGTCCTTTCAGAGAAAATCACTTTCCTTTGAAAGTGCCTTAAGCTACTTACAAGCATTCACCAGAAACTCACATGCGTTTCTCTGAAAGAGAAGCAGTCTGTTCCAACACTTCAATTCACTGTGCGAAGTGAATGGAGTGTTGCTTCACTTTCTAAATGCTGTCCTTTCAGAGAAAATCACTTTCCTTTGAAAGTGCCTTAAGCAACTTGCAAGAATTCACAAGAAACAATAATGCGTTTCTATGAAAGAGAAGCACTCTGATCCAACACTTCAATTCACTGCACGAAGGGAATGGAGTGTTGCTTTACTTTCTAAATGCTGTCCTTTCAGAGAAAATCACTTTCCTTTGAAAGTGCCTTAAGCTACTTACAAGCATTCAACAGAAACTCACATGCGTTTCTCTGAAAGAGAAGCAGTCTGTTCCAACACTTCAATTCACTGTGCGAAGTGAACATAGTGTTGCTTCACTTTCTAAATGCTGTCCTTTCAGAGAAAATCACTTTCCTTTGAAAGTGCCTTAAGCCACTTGCAAGCATTCACAAGAAACACTAATGCGTTTCTATGAAAGAGAAGCACTCTGTTCCAACACTTCAATTCACTGCACGAAGGGAATGGAGTGTTGCTTCACTTTCTAAATGCTGTCCTTTCAGAGAAAATCACTTTCCTTTGAAAGTGCCTGAAGCTACTTACAAGCATTTGGAAGAAACTCACATGCGTTTCTCTGAAAGAGAAGCAGTCTGTTCCAACACTTCAATTCACTGTGCGAAGTGAATGGAGTGTTGCATCACTTTCTAAATTCTGTCCTTTCAGAGAAAATCACTTTCCTTTGAAAGTGCCTTAAACTACTTTCAAGCATTCACAAAAAACTCACATGCGTTTCTCTGAAAGAGAAGCAGTCTGTTCCAACACTTCAATTCACTGTGTGAAGTGAATGGAGTGTTGCTTCACTTTCTAAATGCTGTCCTTTCAGAGAAAATCACTTTCCTTTGAAAGTGCCTTAAGCAACTTGCAAGAATTCACAAGAAACTCACATGCGTTTCTCTGAAAGAGAAGCAGTCTGTTCCAACACTTCAATTCACTGTGCGAAGTGAATGGAGTGTTGCTTCACTTTCTAAATGCTGTCCTTTCAGAGAAAGTCACTTTCCTTTGAAAGTGCCTTGAGCTACTTACAAGCATTCACCAGAAACTCACATGTGTTTCTCTGAAAGAGAAGCAGTCTGTTCCAATACTTCAATTCACTCTGCGAAGTGAATGGAGTGTTGCTTCACTTTCTAAATGCTGTCCTTTCAGAGAAAATCACTTTCTTTTGAAAGTGCCTTAAGCTACTTACAAGCATTCACCAGAAATTCACATGCGTTTCTCTGAAAGAGAAGCAGTCTGTTCCAACACTTCAATTCACTGTGTGAAGTGAATGGAGTGTTGCTTCACTTTCTAAATGCTGTCCTTTCAGAGAAAATCACTTTCCTTTGAAAGTGCCTTAAGCTACTTGCAAGCATTAGGAAGAAACTCACATGCGTTTTTCTGAAAGAGAAGCAGTCTGTTCCAACATTTCAATTCACTGTGCGAAGTGAATGGAGTGTTGCTTCACTTTCTAAATGCTGTCCTTTCAGAGAAAATCACTTTCCTTTGAAAGTGCCTTAAGCTTCTTACAAGAATTCACAAGAAACACTAATGCGTTTCTATGAAAGAGAAGCAGTCTGTGCCAACACTTCAATTCATTGCGCGAAGGGAATGGAGTGTTGCTTTACTTTCTAAATGCTGTCCTTTCAGAGAAAATCACTTTCCTTTGAAAGAGCCTTAAGCTACTGACAAGCATTCAACAGAAACTCACATGCATTTCTCTGAAAGAGAGGCAGTCTGTTCCAACACTTCAATTCACTGTACAAAGTGAATGGAGTGTTGCTTCACTTTCTAAATGCTGTCCTTTCAGAGAAAATCACTTTCCTTTGAAAGTGCCTTAAACCACTTGCAAGCATTCACAAGACACACTAATGCGTTTCTATGAAAGAGAAGCACTCTGTTCCAACACTTCAATTCATTGCACGAAGTGAATGGTGTGTTGCTTCACTTTCTAAATGCTGTCCTTTCAGAGAAAATCACTTTCCTTTGAAAGTGCCTGAAGCTACTTACAAGCATTAGGAAGAAACTCACATGCGTTTCTCTGAAAGAGAAGCAGTTGTTCCAACACTTCAATTCACTGTGTGAAGTGAATGGAGTGTTGCATCACTTTCTAAATTCTGTCCTTTCAGAGAAAATCACTTTCCTTTGAAAGTGCCTTAAACTACTTTCAAGCATTCACAAAAAACTCACATGAGTTTCTCTGAAAGAGAAGCAGTCTGTTCCAACACTTCAATTCACTGTGCGAAGTGAATGGAGTGTTGCTTCACGTTCTAAATGCTGTCCTTTCAGAGAAAATCACTTTCCTTTGAAAGTTCCTTAAGCAACTTGCAAGAATTCACAAGAAACTCACATGCGTTTCTCTGAAAGAGAAGCAGTCTGTTCCAACACTTCAATTCACTGTGCGAAGTGAATGGAGTGTTGCTTCACTTTCTAAATGCTGTCCTTTCAGAGAAAATCACTTTCCTTTGAAAGTGCCTTAAGCTACTTACAAGCATTCACCAGAAACTCACATGCGTTTCTCTGAAAGAGAAGCAGTCTGTTCCAATACTTCAATTCACTCTGCGAAGTGAATGGAGTGTTGCTTCACTTTCTAAATGCTGTCCTTTCAGAGAAAATCACTTTCCTTTGAAAGTGCCTTAAGCTACTTACAAGCATTCAACAGAAACTCACATGCATTTCTCTGAAAGAGAAGCAGTCTGTTCCAACACTTCATTTCACTGTGCGAAGTGAATGGAGTGTTGCTTCACTTTCTAAATGCTGTCCTTTCAGAGAAAATCACTTTCCTTGGAAAGGGCCTTAAGCTACTTACAAGCATTCACTAGAAACTCACATGCGTTTCTCTGAAAGAGAAGTAGTCTGTTCCAACACTTCAATTCACTGTGCGAAGTGAATGGAGTGTTGCTTCAGTTTCTAAATGCTGTCCTTTCAGAGAAAATCACTTTCCTTTGGAAGTGCCTTAAGCAACTTGCAAGAATTCACAAGAAACTCACATGCGTTTCTCTGAAAGAGAAGCAGTCTGTTCCAACACTTCAATTCATCGTGCGAAGTGAATGGAGTGTTGCTTCACTTTGTAAATGCTGTCCTTTCAGAGAAAATCACTTTCCTTTGAAAGTGCCTTAAGGTTCTTACAAGGATTCACCAGAAACTTACATGCGTTTCTCTGAAAGAGAAGCAGTCTGTTCCAATACTTTAATTCACTCTGCGAAGTGAATGGAGTGTTGCTTCACTTTCTAAATGCTGTCCTTTCAGAGAAAATCACTTTCCTTTGAAAGTGCCTTAAGCTACTTGCAAGCAATAGGAAGAAACTCACATGCGTTTCTCTGAAAGAGAAGCAGTCTGTTCCAACACTTCAATTCACTGTGCGAAGTGAATGGAGTGTTGCTTCACTTTCTAAATGCTGTCCTTTCAGAGAAAATCACTTTCCTTTGAAAGTGCCTTAAGCTACATGCAAGCATTAGGAAGAAACTCACATGCGTTTCTCTGAAAGAGAAGCAGTCTGTTCCAACACTTCAATTCACTGTGTGAAGTGAATGGTGTGTTGCCTTGCTTTCTAAATGCTGTCCTTTCAGAGAAAATCACTTTCCTTTCAAAGTGCCTTATGCTACTTACAAGCATTCAACAGAAACTCACATGCGTTTCTCTGAAAGAGAAGCAGTCTGCTCCAACACTTCAATTCAATGTGCGAAGTGAATGGAGTGTTACTTCACTTTCTAAATGCTGTCCTTTCAGAGAAAATCACTTTCCTTTGAAAGTGCCTTAAGCTACTTACAAGCATTCAACAGAAACTCACATGCGTTTCTCTGAAAGAGAAGCAGTCTGTTCCAACACTTCAATTCACTGTGCGAAGTGAATGGAGTGTTGCTTCACTTTCTAAATGCTGTCCTTTCAGAGAAAATCACTTTCCTTTGAAAGTTCCTTAAGCAACTTGCAAGAATTCACAAGAAACTCACATGCGTTTCTCTGAAAGAGAAGCAGTCTGTTCCAACACTTCAATTCACTGTGCGAAGTGAATGGAGTGTTGCTTCACTTTCTAAATGCTGTCCTTTCAGAGAAAATCACTTTCCTTTGAAAGTGCCTTAAGCTACTTACAAGCATTCACCAGAAACTCACATGCGTTTCTCTGAAAGAGAAGCAGTCTGTTCCAATACTTCAATTCACTCTGCGAAGTGAATGGAGTGTTGCTTCACTTTCTAAATGCTGTCCTTTCAGAGAAAATCACTTTCCTTTGAAAGTGCCTTAAGCTACTTACAAGCATTCAACAGAAACTCACATGCATTTCTCTGAAAGAGAAGCAGTCTGTTCCAACACTTCATTTCACTGTGCGAAGTGAATGGAGTGTTGCTTCACTTTCTAAATGCTGTCCTTTCAGAGAAAATCACTTTCCTTGGAAAGGGCCTTAAGCTACTTACAAGCATTCACTAGAAACTCACATGCGTTTCTCTGAAAGAGAAGTAGTCTGTTCCAACACTTCAATTCACTGTGCGAAGTGAATGGAGTGTTGCTTCAGTTTCTAAATGCTGTCCTTTCAGAGAAAATCACTTTCCTTTGGAAGTGCCTTAAGCAACTTGCAAGAATTCACAAGAAACTCACATGCGTTTCTCTGAAAGAGAAGCAGTCTGTTCCAACACTTCAATTCATCGTGCGAAGTGAATGGAGTGTTGCTTCACTTTGTAAATGCTGTCCTTTCAGAGAAAATCACTTTCCTTTGAAAGTGCCTTAAGGTTCTTACAAGGATTCACCAGAAACTTACATGCGTTTCTCTGAAAGAGAAGCAGTCTGTTCCAATACTTTAATTCACTCTGCGAAGTGAATGGAGTGTTGCTTCACTTTCTAAATGCTGTCCTTTCAGAGAAAATCACTTTCCTTTGAAAGTGCCTTAAGCTACTTGCAAGCAATAGGAAGAAACTCACATGCGTTTCTCTGAAAGAGAAGCAGTCTGTTCCAACACTTCAATTCACTGTGCGAAGTGAATGGAGTGTTGCTTCACTTTCTAAATGCTGTCCTTTCAGAGAAAATCACTTTCCTTTGAAAGTGCCTTAAGCTACATGCAAGCATTAGGAAGAAACTCACATGCGTTTCTCTGAAAGAGAAGCAGTCTGTTCCAACACTTCAATTCACTGTGTGAAGTGAATGGTGTGTTGCCTTGCTTTCTAAATGCTGTCCTTTCAGAGAAAATCACTTTCCTTTCAAAGTGCCTTATGCTACTTACAAGCATTCAACAGAAACTCACATGCGTTTCTCTGAAAGAGAAGCAGTCTGCTCCAACACTTCAATTCAATGTGCGAAGTGAATGGAGTGTTACTTCACTTTCTAAATGCTGTCCTTTCAGAGAAAATCACTTTCCTTTGAAAGTGCCTTAAGCTACTTACAAGCATTCAACAGAAACTCACATGCGTTTCTCTGAAAGAGAAGCAGTCTGTTCCAACACTTCAATTCACTGTGCGAAGTGAATGGAGTGTTGCTTCACTTTCTAAATGCTGTCCTTTCAGAGAAAATCACTTTCCTTTGAAAGTGCCTTAAGCAACTTGCAAGCATTCACAAGAAACAATAATGCGTTTCTATGAAAGAGAAGCACTCTGATCCAACACTTCAATTCACTGCACGAAGGGAATGGAGTGTTGCTTCACTTTCTAAATGCTGTCCTTTCAGAGAAAATCACTTTCCTTTGAAAGTGCCTTAAGCTACTTACAAGCATTCAACAGAAACTCACATGCGTTTCTCTGAAAGAGAAGCAGTCTGTTCCAACACTTCAATTCACTGTGCGAAGTGAATATAGTGTTGCTTCACTTTCTAAATGCTGTCCTTTCAGAGAAAATCACTTTCCTTTGAAAGTGCCTTAAGCTACTTACAAGCATTCACCAGAAACTCACATGCGTTTCTCTGAAAGAGAAGCAGTCTGTTCCAACACTTCAATTCACTGTGCGAAGTGAATGGAGTGTTGCTTCATTTTCTAAATGCTGTCCTTTCAGAGAAAATCACTTTCCCTTGAAAGTGCCTTAAGCTACTTGCAAGCATTAGGAAGAAACTCACATGCGTTTCTCTGAAAGAGAAGCAGTCTGTTCCAACACTTCAATTCACTGCACGAAGGGAATGGAGTGTTGCATCACTTTCTAAATGCTGTCCTTTCAGAGAAAATCACTTTCCTTTGAAAGTGCCTTAAGCTACTTACAAGCATTCAACAGAAACTCACATGCGTTTCTCTGAAAGAGAAGCAGTCTGTTCCAACACTTCAATTCACTGTGGGTAGTGAATGGAGTGTTGCTTCAGTTTCTAAATCCTGTCCTTTCAGAGAAAATCACTTTCCTTTGAAAGTGCCTTAAGCTACTTGAAAGCATTAGGAAGAAACTCACATCCGTTTCTCGGAAAGAGAAGCAGCTTGTTCCAACACTTCAATTCACTGTGTGAAGTGAATGGACTGTTGCCTCGCTTTCTAAATGCTGTCCATTCAGAGAAAATCACTTTCCTTTCAAAGTGCCTTATGCTACTTACAAGCATTCAACAGAAACTCACATGCGTTTCTCTGAAAGACAAGCAGTCTGCTCCAACACTTCAATTCAATGTGCGAAGTGAATGGAGTGTTGCTTCACTTTCTAAATGCTGTCCTTTCAGAGAAAATCACTTTCCTTTGAAAGTGCCTTAAGCTTCTTACAAGCATTCAACAGAAACTCACATGCATTTCTCTGAAAGAGAAGCAGTCTGTTCCAACACTTCAATTCACTGTGCGAAGTGAATGGAGTGTTGCTTCACTTTCTAAATTATGCCCTTTCAGAGAAAATCACTTTCCTTTGAAAGTGCCTTAAGCTACTTACAAGCATTCACCAGAAACTCACGTGCGTTTCTCTGAAAGAGAAGCAGTCTGTTCCAACACTTCAATTCACTGTGCGAAGTGAATGGAGTGTTGCTTCACTTTCTAAATGCTGTCCTTTCAGAGAAAATCACTTTCCCTTGAAAGTGCCTTAAGCTACTTGCAAGCATTAGGAAGAAACTCACATGCGTTTCTCTGAAAGAGAAGCAGCCTGTTCACACATCAATTCACTGCACGAAGGGAATGGAGTGTTGCTTCACTTTCTAAATGCTGTCCTTTCAGAGAAAATCACTTTCCTTTGAAAGTGCCTTAAGCTTCTTACAAGCATTCAACAGAAACTCATATACATTTCTGTGAAAGAGAAGCAGTCTGTTCCAACACTTCATTTCACTGTGCGAAGCGAATGGAGTGTTGCTTCACTTTCTAAATGCTGTCCTTTCAGAGAAAATCACTTTCCTTTGAAAGTGCCTTAAGCTACTTACTAGCATTCACTAGAAACTCACATGCGTTTCTCTGAAAGAGAAGCAGTCTGTTCCAACACTTCAATTCACTGTGCGAAGTGAATGGAGTGTTGCTTCAGTTTCTAAATGCTGTCCTTTCAGAGAAAATCACTTTCCTTTGAAAGTGCCTTAAGCAACTTGCAAGAATTCACAAGAAACTCACATGCGTTTCTCTGAAAGAGAAGCAGTCTGTTCCAACACTTCAATTCACTGTGCGAAGTGAATGGAGTGTTGCTTCACTTTCTAAATGCTGTCCTTTCAGAGAAAATCACTTTCCTTTGAAAGTGCCTTAAGCTACTTACAAGCATTCACCAGAAACTCACATGCGTTTCTCTGAAAGAGAAGCAGTCTGTTCCAACACTTCAATTCACTGTGCGAAGTGAATGGAGTGTTGCTTCACTTTCTAAATGCTGTCCTTTCAGAGAAAATCACTTTCCCTTGAAAGTGCCTTAAGCTACTTGCAAGCATTAGGAAGAAACTCACATGCGTTTCTCTGAAAGAGAAGCAGTCTGTTCCAACACTTCAATTCACTGTGCGAAGTGAATGGAGTGTTGCTTCACTTTCTAAATGCTGTCCTTTCAGAGAAAATCACTTTCCCTTGAAAGTGCCTTAAGCTACTTGCAAGCATTAGGAAGAAACTCACATGCGTTTCTCTGAAAGAGAAGCAGTCTGTTCCAACACTTCAATTCACTGTGCGAAGTGAATGGAGTGTTGCTTCACTTTCTAAATGCTGTCCTTTCAGAGAAAATCACTTTCCTTTGAAAGTGCCTTAAGCTACTTACAAGCATTCACCAGAAACTCACATGCGTTTCTCTGAAAGAGAAGCAGTCTGTTCCAACACTTCAATTCACTGTGCGAAGTGAATGGAGTGTTGCTTCAGTTTCTAAATGCTGTCCTTTCAGAGAAAATCACTCTCCTTTGAAAGTGCCTTAAGCAACTTGCAAGAATTCACAAGAAACTCACATGCGTTTCTCTGAAAGAGAAGCAGTCTGTTCCAACACTTCAATTCATCGTGCGAAGTGAATGGAGTGTTGCTTCACTTTCTAAATGCTGTCCTTTCAGAGAACTTCACTTTCCTTTGAAAGTGCCTTAAGCTTCTTACAAGCATTCACCAGAAACTCACATGCGTTTCTCTGAAAGAGAAGCAGTCTGTTCCAACACTTCAATTCACTGTGCGAAGTGAATGGAGTGTTGCATCACTTTCTAAATTCTGTCCTTTCAGAGAAAATCACTTTCCTTTGAAAGTGCCTTAAACTAATTTCAAGCATTCACAAAAAACTCACATGCGTTTCTCTTAAAGAGAAGCTGTCTGTTCCAACACTTCAATTCACTGTGCGAAGTGAATGGAGTGTTGCTTCAGTTTCTAAATGCTGTCCTTTCAGAGAACATCACTTTCCTTTGAAAGTGCCTTAAGCTTCTTACGAGCATTCACCAGAAACTCCCATGCGTTTCTCTGAAAGAGAAGCAGTCTGTTCCAACACTTCAATTCACTGTGCGAAGTGAATGGAGTGTTGCTTCACTTTCTAAATGCTGTCCTTTCAGTGAAAATCACTTTCCTTTGAAAGTGCCTTAAGCTACTTGCAAGCATTAGGAAGAAACTCACATGCGCTTCTCTGAAAGAGAAGCAGACTGTTCAAACACTTCAATTCACTGTGCGAAGTGAATGGAGTGTTGCTTCACTTTCTTAATTCTGTCCTTTCAGAGAAAATCACTTTCCTTTGAAAGTGCCTTAAACTACTTTCAAGCATTCACAAAAAACTCACATGCGTTTCTCTGAAAGAGAAGCAGTCTGTTCCAACACTTCAATTCACTGTGCGAAGTGAATGGAGTGTTGCTTCACTTTCTAAATGCTGTCCTTTCAGAGAAAATCACTTTCCTTTGAAAGTGCCTTAAGCAACTTGCAAGAATTCACAAGAAACTCACATGCGTTTCTCTGAAAGAGAAGCAGTCTGTTCCAACACTTCAATTCACTGTGCGAAGTGAATGGAGTGTTGCTTCACTTTCTAAATGCTGTCCTTTCAGAGAAAATCACTTTCCTTTGAAAGTGCCTTAAGCTTCTTACAGCATTCACAAGAAACACTAATGCGTTTCTATGAAAGAGAAGCAGTCTGTGCCAACACTTCAATTCATTTCGCGAAGGGAATGGAGTGTTGCTTTACTTTCTAAATGCTGTCCTTTCAGAGAAAATCACTTTCCTTTGAAAGAGCCTTAAGCTACTGACAAGCATTCAACAGAAACTCACATGCATTTCTCTGAAAGAGAGGCAGTCTTTTCCAACACTTCAATTCACTGTACAAAGTGAATGGAGTGTTGCTTCACTTTCTAAATGCTGTCCTTTCAGAGAAAATCACTTTCCTTTGAAAGTGCCTTAAGCCACTTGCAAGCATTCACAAGAAACACTAATGCGTTTCTATGAAAGAGAAGCACTCTGTTCCAACACTTCAATTCACTGCACGAAGGGAATGGAGTGTTGCTTCACTTTCTAAATGCTGTCCTTTCAGAGAAAATCACTTTCCTTTGAAAGTGCCTGAAGCTACTTACAAGCATTAGGAAGAAACTCACATGCGTTTCTCTGAAAGAGAAGCAGTCTGTTCCAACACTTCAATTCACTGTGCGAAGTGAATGGAGTGTTGCATCACTTTCTAAATTCTGTCCTTTCAGAGAAAATCACTTTCCTTTGAAAGTGCCTTAAACTACTTTCAAGCATTCACAAAAAACTCACATGCGTTTCTCTGAAAGAGAAGCAGTCTGTTCCAACACTTCAATTCACTGTGCGAAGTGAATGGAGTGTTGCTTCACTTTCTAAATTCTGTCCTTTCAGAGAAAATCACTTTCCTTTGAAAGTGCCTTAAGCAACTTGCAAGAATTCACAAGAAACTCACATGCGTTTCTCTGAAAGAGAAGCAGTCTGTTCCAACACTTCAATTCACTGTGCGAAGTTAATGGAGTGTTGCTTCACTTTCTAAATGCTGTCCTTTCAGAGAAAATCACTTTCCTTTGAAAGTGCCTTAAGCTACTTACAAGCATTCACCAGAAACTCACATGCGTTTCTCTGAAAGAGAAGCAGTCTGTTCCAATACTTCAATTCACTCTGCGAAGTGAATGGAGTGTTGCTTCACTTTCTAAATGCTGTCCTTTCAGAGAAAATCACTTTCCTTTGAAAGTGCCTTAAGCTACTTGCAAGCATTAGGAAGAAACTCACATGCGTTTCTCTGAAAGAGAAGCAGACTGTTCAAACACTTCAATTCACTGTGCGAAGTGAATGGAGTGTTGCTTCACTTTCTAAATTCTGTCCTTTCAGAGAAAATCACTTTCCTTTGAAAGTGCCTTAAACTACTTTCAAGCATTCACAAAAAACTCACATTCGTTTCTCTGAAAGAGAAGCAGTCTGTTCCAACACTTCAATTCACTGTGCGAAGTGAATGGAGTGTTGCTTCACTTTCTAAATGCTGTCCTTTCAGAGAAAATCACTTTCCTTTGAAAGTGCCTTAAGCTACTTACAAGCATTCACCAGAAACTCACATGCGTTTCTCTGAAAGAGAAGCAGTCTGTTCCAACACTTCAATTCACTGTGCGAAGTGAATGGAGTGTTGCTTCACTTTCTAAATGCTGTCCTTTCAGAGAAAATCACATTTTCTTGAAAGTGCCTTAAGCTACTTGCAAGCATTAGGAAGAAACTCACATGCGTTTCTCTGAAAGAGAAGCAGACTGTTCAAACACTTCAATTCACTGTGCGAAGTGAATGGAGTGTTGCTTCACTTTCTAAATTCTGTCCTTTCAGAGAAAATCACTTTCCTTTGAAAGTGCCTTAAACTACTTTCAAGCATTCACAAAAAACTCACATGCGTTTCTCTGAAAGAGAAGCAGTCTGTTACAACACTTCAATTCACTGTGCGAAGTGAATGGAGTGTTGCTTCAGTTTCTAAATGCTGTCCTTTCAGAGAAAATCACTTTCCTTTGAAAGTGCCTTAAGCTTCTTACAAGCATTCACCAGAAACTCACATGCGTTTCTCTGAAAGAGAAGCATTTTGTTCCAACACTTCAATTCACTGTTCGAAGTGAATGGAGTGTTGCTTCACTTTCTAAATGCTGTCCTTTCAGAGAAAATCACTTTCCTTTGAAAGTGCCTTAAGCTACTTGCAAGCATTAGGAAGAAACTCACATGCGTTTCTCTGAAAGAGAAGCAGACTGTTCAAACATTTCAATTCACTGTGCGAAGTGAATGGAGTGTTGCTTCACTTTCTAAATTCTGTCCTTTCAGAGAAAATCACTTTCCTTTGAAAGTGCCTTAAGCTACTTACAAGCATTCACCAGAAACTCACATGCATTTCTCTGAAAGAGAAGCAGTCTGTTCCAATACTTCAATTCACTCTGCAAAGTGAATGGAGTGTTTCTTCACTTTCTAAATGCTGTACTTTCAGAGAAAATCACTTTCCTTGGAAAGTGCCTTAAGGTACTTTCAAGCATTCAACAGAAACTCATATGCATTTCTCTGAAAGAGAAGCAGTCTGTTCCAACACTTCAATTCACTGTGCGAAGTGAATGGAGTGTTGCTTCACTTTCTAAATGCTGTCCTTTCAGAGAAAATCACTTTCCTTTGAAAGTGCCTTAAGCTACTAACAAGCATTCACCAGAAACTCACATGCGTTTCTCTGAAAGAGAAGCAGTCTGTTCCAACACTTCAATTCACTGTGCGAAGTGAATGGAGTGTTGCTTCACTTTCTAAATGCTGTCCTTTCAGAGAAAATCACTTTCCCTTGAAAGTGCCTTAAGCTACTTGCAAGCATTAGGAAGAAACTCACATGCGTTTCTCTGAAAGAGAAGCAGTCTGTTCCAACACTTCATTTCACTGTGCGAAGCGAATGGAGTGTTGCTTCACTTTCTAAATGCTGTCCTTTCAGAGAAAATCACTTTCCTTTGAAAGTGCCTTAAGCTACTTACAAGCATTCTACAGAAACTCACATGCATTTCTCTGAAAGAGAAGCAGTCTGTTCCAACACTTCAATTCACTGTGCGAAGTGAATGGAGTGTTGCTTCAGTTTCTAAATGCTGTCCTTTCAGAGAAAATCACTTTCCTTTGAAAGTGCCTTAAGCTTCTTACAAGCATTCACCAGAAACTCACATGCGTTTCTCTGAAAGAGAAGCAGTTTGTTCCAACACTTCAATTCACTGTTCGAAGTGAATGGAGTGTTGCTTCACTTTCTAAATGCTGTCCTTTCAGAGAAAATCACTTTCCTTTGAAAGTGCCTTAAGCTACTTGCAAGCATTAGGAAGAAACTCACATGTGTTTCTCTGAAAGAGAAGCAGACTGTTCAAACATTTCAATTCACTGTGCGAAGTGAATGGAGTGTTGCTTCACTTTCTAAATTCTGTCCTTTCAGAGAAAATCACTTTCCTTTGAAAGTGCCTTAAGCTACTTACAAGCATTCACCAGAAACTCACATGCATTTCTCTGAAAGAGAAGCAGTCTGTTCCAATACTTCAATTCACTCTGCAAAGTGAATGGAGTGTTTCTTCACTTTCTAAATGCTGTACTTTCAGAGAAAATCACTTTCCTTGGAAAGTGCCTTAAGGTACTTTCAAGCATTCAACAGAAACTCATATGCATTTCTCTGAAAGAGAAGCAGTCTGTTCCAACACTTCAATTCACTGTGCGAAGTGAATGGAGTGTTGCTTCACTTTCTAAATGCTGTCCTTTCAGAGAAAATCACTTTCCTTTGAAAGTGCCTTAAGCTACTAACAAGCATTCACCAGAAACTCACATGCGTTTCTCTGAAAGAGAAGCAGTCTGTTCCAACACTTCAATTCACTGTGCGAAGTGAATGGAGTGTTGCTTCACTTTCTAAATGCTGTCCTTTCAGAGAAAATCACTTTCCCTTGAAAGTGCCTTAAGCTACTTGCAAGCATTAGGAAGAAACTCACATGCGTTTCTCTGAAAGAGAAGCAGTCTGTTCCAACACTTCATTTCACTGTGCGAAGCGAATGGAGTGTTGTTTCACTTTCTAAATGCTGTCCTTTCAGAGAAAATCACTTTCCTTTGAAAGTGCCTTAAGCTACTTACAAGCATTCAACAGAAACTCACATGCATTTCTCTGAAAGAGAAGCAGTCTGTTCCAACACTTCAATTCACTGTGCGAAGTGAATGGAGTGTTGCTTCACTTTCTAAATGCTGTCCTTTCAGAGAAAATCACTTTCCTTTGAAAGTGCCTTAAGCAACTTGCAAGAATTCACAAGAAACTCACATGCGTTTCTCTGAAAGAGAAGCAGTCTGTTCCAACACTTCAATTCATCGTGCGAAGTGAATGGAGTGTTGCTTCACTTTCTAAATGCTGTCCTTTCAGAGAAAATCACTTTCCTTTGAAAGTGCCTTAAGCTTCTTACAAGCATTCACCAGAAACTCACATGCGTTTCTCTGAAAGAGAAGCAGTCTGTTCCAACACTTCAATTCACTGTGCGAAGTGAATGGAGTGTTGCTTCACTTTCTAAATGCTGTCCTTTCAGAGAAAATCGATTTCCCTTGAAAGTGCCTTAAGCTACTTGCAAGCATTAGGAAGAAACTCACATGTGTTTCTCTGAAAGAGAAGCAGTGTGTTCCAACACTTCAATTCACTGCACGAAGGGAATGGAGTGTTGCTTCACTTTCTAAATGCTGTCCTTTCAGAGAAAATCACTTTCCTTTGAAAGTGCCTTAAGCTACTTAAAAGCATTCAACAGAAACTCACATGCGTTTCTCTGAAAGAGAAGCAGTCTGTTCCAACACTTCAATTCACTGTGCGAAGTGAATGGAGTGTTGCCTCACTTTCTAAATGCTGTCCTTTCAGAGAAAATCATTTTCCTTTGAAAGTGCCTTAAGCTACTTACAAGCATTCACCAGAAACTCACATGCATTTCTCTGAAAGAGAAGCAGTCTGTTCCAATACTTCAATTCACTCTGCAAAGTGAATGGAGTGTTTCTTCACTTTCTAAATGCTGTACTTTCAGAGAAAATCACTTTCCTTTGAAAGTGCCTTAAGGTACTTTCAAGCATTCAACAGAAACTCACATGCATTTCTCTGAAAGAGAAGCAGTCTGTTCCAACACTTCAATTCACTGTGCGAAGTGAATGGAGTGTTGCTTCACTTTCTAAATGCTGTCCTTTCAGAGAAAATCACTATCCCTTGAAAGTGCCTTAAGCTACTTGCAAGCATTAGGAAGAAACTCACATGCGTTTCTCTGAAAGAGAAGCAGTCTGTTCCAACACTTCATTTCACTGTGCGAAGTGAATGGAGTGTTGCTTCACTTTCTAAATGCTGTCCTTTCAGAGAAAATCACTTTCCTTTGAAAGTGCCTTAAGCTACTTACAAGCATTCACTAGAAACTCACATGCGTTTCTCTGAAAGAGAAGCAGTCTGTTCCAACACTTCAATTCACTGTGCGAAGTGAATGGAGTGTTGCTTCAGTTTCTAAATGCTGTCCTTTCAGAGAAAATCACTTTCCTTTGAAAGTGCCTTAAGCAACTTGCAAGAATTCACAAGAAACTCACATGCGTTTCTCTGAAAGAGAAGCAGTCTGTTCCAACACTTCAATTCATCGTGCGAAGTGAATGGAGTGTTGCTTCACTTTCTAAATGCTGTCCTTTCAGAGAAAATCACTTTCCTTTGAAAGTGCCTTAAGCTTCTTACAAGCATTCACCAGAAACTCACATGCGTTTCTCTGAAAGAGAAGCAGTCTGTTCCAACACTTCAATTCACTGTGCGAAGTGAATGGAGTGTTGCTTCACTTTCTAAATGCTGTCCTTTCAGAGAAAATCACTTTCCCTTGAAAGTGCCTTAATCTACTTGCAAGCATTAGGAAGAAACTCACATGCGTTTCTCTGAAAGAGAAGCAGTCTGTTCCAACACTTCAATTCACTGCACGAAGGGAATGGAGTGTTGCTTCACTTTCTAAATGCTGTCCTTTCAGAGAAAATCACTTTCCTTTGAAAGTGCCTTAAGCTACTTAAAAGCATTCAAGAGAAACTCAAAAGCGTTTCTCTGAAAGAGAAGCAGTCTGTTCCAACACTTCAATTCACTGTGCGAAGTGAATGGAGTGTTGCCTCACTTTCTAAATGCTGTCCTTTCAGAGAAAATCATTTTCCTTTGAAAGTGCCTTAAGCTACTTACAAGCATTCACCAGAAACTCACATGCATTTCTCTGAAAGAGAAGCAGTCTGTTCCAATACTTCAATTCACTCTGCAAAGTGAATGGAGTGTTGCTTCACTTTCTAAATGCTGTCCTTTCAGAGAAAATCACTTTCCCTTGAAAGTGCCTTAAGCTACTTGCAAGCATTAGGAAGAAACTCACATGCGTTTCTCTGAAAGAGAAGCATTCTGTTCCAACACTTCATTTCACTGTGCGAAGCGAATGGAGTGTTGCTTCACTTTCTAAATGCTGTACTTTCAGAGAAAATCACTTTCCTTGGAAAGTGCCTTAAGGTACTTTCAAGCATTCAACAGAAACTCATATGCATTTCTCTGAAAGAGAAGCAGTCTGTTCCAACACTTCAATTCACTGTGCGAAGTGAATGGAGTGTTGCTTCACTTTCTAAATGCTGTCCTTTCAGAGAAAATCACTTTCCTTTGAAAGTGCCTTAAGCTACTAAGAAGCATTCACCAGAAACTCACATGCGTTTCTCTGAAAGAGAAGCAGTCTGTTCCAACACTTCAATTCACTGTGCGAATTGAATGGAGTGTTGCTTCACTTTCTAAATGCTGTCCTTTCAGAGAAAATCACTTTCCCTTGAAAGTGCCTTAAGCTACTTGCAAGCATTAGGAAGAAACTCACATGCGTTTCTCTGAAAGAGAAGCATTCTGTTCCAACACTTCATTTCACTGTGCGAAGCGAATGGAGTGTTGCTTCACTTTCTAAATGCTGTCCTTTCAGAGAAAATCACTTTCCTTTGAAAGTGCCTTAAGCTACTTACAAGCATTCAACAGAAACTCACATGCATTTCTCTGAAAGAGAAGCAGTCTGTTCCAACACTTCAATTCACTGTGCGAAGTGAATGGAGTGTTGCTTCAGTTTCTAAATGCTGTCCTTTCAGAGAAAATCACTTTCCTTTGAAAGTGCCTTAAGCTTCTTACAAGCATTCACCAGAAACTCACATGCGTTTCTCTGAAAGAGAAGCAGTTTGTTCCAACACTTCAATTCACTGTTCGAAGTGAATGGAGTGTTGCTTCACTTTCTAAATGCTGTCCTTTCAGAGAAAATCACTTTCCTTTGAAAGTGCCTTAAGCTACTTGCAAGCATTAGGAAGAAACTCACATGCGTTTCTCTGAAAGAGAAGCAGACTGTTCAAACATTTCAATTCACTGTGCGAAGTGAATGGAGTGTTGCTTCACTTTCTAAATTCTGTCCTTTCAGAGAAAATCACTTTCCTTTGAAAGTGCCTTAAGCTACTTACAAGCATTCACCAGAAACTCACATGCATTTCTCTGAAAGAGAAGCAGTCTGTTCCAATACTTCAATTCACTCTGCAAAGTGAATGGAGTGTTTCTTCAATTTCTAAATGCTGTACTTTCAGAGAAAATCACTTTCCTTGGAAAGTGCCTTAAGGTACTTTCAAGCATTCAACAGAAACTCATATGCATTTCTCTGAAAGAGAAGCAGTCTGTTCCAACACTTCAATTCACTGTGCGAAGTGAATGGAGTGTTGCTTCACTTTCTAAATGCTGTCCTTTCAGAGAAAATCACTTTCCTTTGAAAGTGCCTTAAGCTACTAACAAGCATTCACCAGAAACTCACATGCGTTTCTCTGAAAGAGAAGCAGTCTGTTCCAACACTTCAATTCACTGTGCGAAGTGAATGGAGTGTTGCTTCACTTTCTAAATGCTGTCCTTTCAGAGAAAATCACTTTCCCTTGAAAGTGCCTTAAGCTACTTGCAAGCATTAGGAAGAAACTCACATGCGTTTCTCTGAAAGAGAAGCAGTCTGTTCCAACACTTCATTTCACTGTGCGAAGCGAATGGAGTGTTGCTTCACTTTCTAAATGCTGTCCTTTCAGAGAAAATCACTTTCCTTTGAAAGTGCCTTAAGCTACTTACAAGCATTCAACAGAAACTCACATGCATTTCTCTGAAAGAGAAGCAGTCTGTTCCAACACTTCAATTCACTGTGCGAAGTGAATGGAGTGTTGCTTCACTTTCTAAATGCTGTCCTTTCAGAGAAAATCACTTTCCTTTGAAAGTGCCTTAAGCAACTTGCAAGAATTCACAAGAAACTCACATGCGTTTCTCTGAAAGAGAAGCAGTCTGTTCCAACACTTCAATTCATCGTGCGAAGTGAATGGAGTGTTGCTTCACTTTCTAAATGCTGTCCTTTCAGAGAAAATCACTTTCCTTTGAAAGTGCCTTAAGCTTCTTACAAGCATTCACCAGAAACTCACATGCGTTTCTCTGAAAGAGAAGCAGTCTGTTCCAACACTTCAATTCACTGTGCGAAGTGAATGGAGTGTTGCTTCACTTTCTAAATGCTGTCCTTTCAGAGAAAATCACTTTCCCTTGAAAGTGCCTTAAGCTACTTGCAAGCATTAGGAAGAAACTCACATGTGTTTCTCTGAAAGAGAAGCAGTGTGTTCCAACACTTCAATTCACTGCACGAAGGGAATGGAGTGTTGCTTCACTTTCTAAATGCTGTCCTTTCAGAGAAAATCACTTTCCTTTGAAAGTGCCTTAAGCTACTTAAAAGCATTCAACAGAAACTCACATGCGTTTCTCTGAAAGAGAAGCAGTCTGTTCCAACACTTCAATTCACTGTGCGAAGTGAATGGAGTGTTGCCTCACTTTCTAAATGCTGTCCTTTCAGAGAAAATCATTTTCCTTTGAAAGTGCCTTAAGCTACTTACAAGCATTCACCAGAAACTCACATGCATTTCTCTGAAAGAGAAGCAGTCTGTTCCAATACTTCAATTCACTCTGCAAAGTGAATGGAGTGTTTCTTCACTTTCTAAATGCTGTACTTTCAGAGAAAATCACTTTCCTTTGAAAGTGCCTTAAGGTACTTTCAAGCATTCAACAGAAACTCACATGCATTTCTCTGAAAGAGAAGCAGTCTGTTCCAACACTTCAATTCACTGTGCGAAGTGAATGGAGTGTTGCTTCACTTTCTAAATGCTGTCCTTTCAGAAAAAATCACTATCCCTTGAAAGTGCCTTAAGCTACTTGCAAGCATTAGGAAGAAACTCACATGCGTTTCTCTGAAAGAGAAGCAGTCTGTTCCAACACTTCATTTCACTGTGCGAAGTGAATGGAGTGTTGCTTCACTTTCTAAATGCTGTCCTTTCAGAGAAAATCACTTTCCTTTGAAAGTGCCTTAAGCTACTTACAAGCATTCACTAGAAACTCACATGCGTTTCTCTGAAAGAGAAGCAGTCTGTTCCAACACTTCAATTCACTGTGCGAAGTGAATGGAGTGTTGCTTCAGTTTCTAAATGCTGTCCTTTCAGAGAAAATCACTTTCCTTTGAAAGTGCCTTAAGCAACTTGCAAGAATTCACAAGAAACTCACATGCGTTTCTCTGAAAGAGAAGCAGTCTGTTCCAACACTTCAATTCATCGTGCGAAGTGAATGGAGTGTTGCTTCACTTTCTAAATGCTGTCCTTTCAGAGAAAATCACTTTCCTTTGAAAGTGCCTTAAGCTTCTTACAAGCATTCACCAGAAACTCACATGCGTTTCTCTGAAAGAGAAGCAGTCTGTTCCAACACTTCAATTCACTGTGCGAAGTGAATGGAGTGTTGCTTCACTTTCTAAATGCTGTCCTTTCAGAGAAAATCACTTTCCCTTGAAAGTGCCTTAAGCTACTTGCAAGCATTAGGAAGAAACTCACATGCGTTTCTCTGAAAGAGAAGCAGTCTGTTCCAACACTTCAATTCACTGCACGAAGGGAATGGAGTGTTGCTTCACTTTCTAAATGCTGTCCTTTCAGAGAAAATCACTTTCCTTTGAAAGTGCCTTAAGCTACTTAAAAGCATTCAACAGAAACTCAAAAGCGTTTCTCTGAAAGAGAAGCAGTCTGTTCCAACACTTCAATTCACTGTGCGAAGTGAATGGAGTGTTGCCTCACTTTCTAAATGCTGTCCTTTCAGAGAAAATCATTTTCCTTTGAAAGTGCCTTAAGCTACTTACAAGCATTCACCAGAAACTCACATGCATTTCTCTGAAAGAGAAGCAGTCTGTTCCAATACTTCAATTCACTCTGCAAAGTGAATGGAGTGTTTCTTCACTTTCTAAATGCTGTACTTTCAGAGAAAATCACTTTCCTTTGAAAGTGCCTTAAGGTACTTTCAAGCATTCAACAGAAACTCACATGCATTTCTCTGAAAGAGAAGCAGTCTGTTCCAACACTTCAATTCACTGTGCGAAGTGAATGGAGTGTTGCTTCACTTTCTAAATGCTGTCCTTTCAGAGAAAATCACTTTCCTTTGAAAGTGCCTTAAGCTACTTACAAGCATTCACCAGAAACTCACATGCGTTTCTCTGAAAGAGAAGCAGTCTGTTCCAACACTTCAATTCACTGTGCGAAGTGAATGGAGTGTTGCTTCACTTTCTAAATGCTGTCCTTTCAGAGAAAATCACTTTCCCTTGAAAGTGCCTTAAGCTACTTGCAAGCATTAGGAAGAAACTCACATGCGTTTCTCTGAAAGAGAAGCATTCTGTTCCAACACTTCATTTCACTGTGCGAAGCGAATGGAGTGTTGCTTCACTTTCTAAATGCTGTCCTTTCAGAGAAAATCACTTTCCTTTGAAAGTGCCTTAAGCTACTTACAAGCATTCACTAGAAACTCACATGCGTTTCTCTGAAAGAGAAGCAGTCTGTTCCAACACTTCAATTCACTGTGTGAAGTGAATGGAGTGTTGCTTCAGTTTCTAAATGCTGTCCTTTCAGAGAAAATCACTTTCCTTTGAAAGTGCCTTAAACAACTTGCAAGAATTCACAAGAAACTCACATGCGTTTCTCTGAAAGAGAAGCAGTCTGTTCCAACGCTTCAATTCATCGCGCGAAGTGAATGGAGTGTTGCTCCACTTTCTAAATGCTGTCCTTTCAGAGAAAATCACTTTCCTTTGAAAGTGCCTTAAGGTTCTTACAAGCATTCATCAGAAACTCACATGCGTTTCTCTGAAAGAGAAGCAGTCTGTTCCAATACTTCAATTCACTCTGCGAAGTGAATGGAGTGTTGCTTCACTTTCTAAATGCTGTCCTTTCAGAGAAAATCACTTTCCTTTGAAAGTGCCTTAAGCTACTTGCAAGCAATAGGAAGAAACTCACATGCGTTTCTCTGAAAGAGACCAGTCTGTTCCAATACTTCAATTCACTGCACGAAGGGAATGGAGTGTTGCTTCACTTTCTAAATGCTGTCCTTTCAGAGAAAATCACTTTCCTTTGAAAGTGCCTTAAGCTACTTACAAGCATTCAACAGAAACTCACATGCGTTTCTCTGAAAGAGAAGCAGTCTGTTCCAACACTTCAATTCACTGTGCGAAGTGAATGGAGTGTTGCCTCACTTTCTAAATGCTGTCCTTTCAGAGAAAATCATTTTCCTTTGAAAGTGCCTTAAGCTACTTACAAGCATTCACCAGAAACTCACATGCATTTCTCTGAAAGAGAAGCAGTCTGTTCCAATACTTCAATTCACTCTGCAAAGTGAATGGAGTGTTTCTTCACTTTCTAAATGCTGTACTTTCAGAGAAAATCACTTTCCTTTGAAAGTGTCTTAAGGTACTTTCAAGCATTCAACAGAAACTCACATGCATTTCTCTGAAAGAGAAGCAGTCTGTTCCAACACTTCAATTCACTGTGCGAAGTGAATGGAGTGTTGCTTCACTTTCTAAATGCTGTCCTTTCAGAGAAAATCACTTTCCTTTGAAAGTGCCTTAAACTACTTTCAAGCATTCACAAAAAACTCACATTCGTTTCTCTGAAAGAGAAGCAGTCTGTTCCAACACTTCAATTCACTGTGCGAAGTGAATGGAGTGTTGCTTCACTTTCTAAATGCTGTCCTTTCAGAGAAAATCACTTTCCTTTGAAAGTGCCTTAAGCTACTTACAAGCATTCACCAGAAACTCACATGCGTTTCTCTGAAAGAGAAGCAGTCTGTTCCAACACTTCAATTCACTGTGCGAAGTGAATGGAGTGTTGCTTCACTTTCTAAATGCTGTCCTTTCAGAGAAAATCACTTTCCTTTGAAAGTGCCTTAAGCAACTTGCAAGAATTCACAAGAAACTCACATGCGTTTCTCTGAAAGAGAAGCAGTCTGTTCCAACACTTCAATTCACTGTGCGAAGTGAATGGAGTGTTGCTTCACTTTCTAAATGCTGTCCTTTCAGAGAAAATCACTTTCCTTTGAAAGTGCCTTAAGCTACTTACAAGCATTCACCAGAAACTCACATGCGTTTCTCTGAAAGAGAAGCAGTCTGTTCCAACACTTCAATTCACTGTGCGAAGTGAATGGAGTGTTGCTTCACTTTCTAAATGCTGTCCTTTCAGAGAAAATCACTTTCCCTTGAAAGTGCCTTAAGCTACTTGCAAGCATTAGGAAGAAACTCACATGCGTTTCTCTGAAAGAGAAGCAGTCTGTTCCAACACTTCAATTCACTGTGCGAAGTGAATGGAGTGTTGCTTCACTTTCTAAATGCTGTCCTTTCAGAGAAAATCACTTTCCCTTGAAAGTGCCTTAAGCTACTTGCAAGCATTAGGAAGAAACTCACATGCGTTTCTCTGAAAGAGAAGCAGTCTGTTCCTACACTTCAATTCACTGTGCTAAGTGAATGGAGTGTTGCTTCACTTTCTAAATGCTGTCCTTTCAGAGAAAATCACTTTCCTTTGAAAGTGCCTTAAGCTACTTACAAGCATTCACCAGAAACTCACATGCGTTTCTCTGAAAGAGAAGCAGTCTGTTCCAACACTTCAATTCACTGTGCGAAGTGAATGGAGTGTTGCTTCACTTTCTAAATGCTGTCCTTTCAGAGAAAATCACTCTCCTTTGAAAGTGCCTAAAGCAACTTGCAAGAATTCACAAGAAACTCACATGCGTTTCTCTGAAATAGAAGCAGTCTGTTCCAACACTTCAATTCACTGTGCGAAGTGAATGGAGTGTTGCTTCACTTTCTAAATGCTGTCCTTTCAGAGAACTTCACTTTCCTTTGAAAGTGCCTTAAGCTTCTTACAAGCATTCACCAGAAACTCACATGCGTTTCTCTGAAAGAGAAGCAGTCTGTTCCAACACTTCAATTCACTGTGCGAAGTGAATGGAGTGTTGCATCACTTTCTAAATTCTGTCCTTTCAGAGAAAATCACTTTCCTTTGAAAGTGCCCTAAACTAATTTCAAGCATTCACAAAAAACTCACATGCGTTTCTCTTAAAGAGAAGCTGTCTGTTCCAACACTTTAATTCACTGTGCGAAGTGAATGGAGTGTTGCTTCAGTTTCTAAATGCTGTCCTTTCAGAGAAAATCACTTTCCTTTGAAAGTGCCTTAAGCTTCTTACAAGCATTCACCAGAAACTCCCATGCGTTTCTCTGAAAGAGAAGCAGTCTGTTCCAACACTTCAATTCACTGTGCGAAGTGAATGGAGTGTTGCTTCACTTTCTAAATGCTGTCCTTTCAGTGAAAATCACTTTCCTTTGAAAGTGCCTTAAGCTACTTGCAAGCATTAGGAAGAAACTCACATGCGTTTCTCTGAAAGAGAAGCAGACTGTTCAAACACTTCAATTCACTGTGCGAAGTGAATGGA
The DNA here is from genome assembly GCF_982192425.1 of Myodes glareolus. NCBI lineage: Eukaryota > Metazoa > Chordata > Mammalia > Rodentia > Cricetidae > Myodes > Myodes glareolus. The sequence goes on from NW_028263256.1 coordinate 363,277, forward strand.
GTGTTGCTTCACTTTCTAAATTCTGTCCTTTCAGAGAAAATCAATTTCCTTTGAAAGTGCCTTAAACTACTTTCAAGCATTCACAAAAAACTCACATGCGTTTCTCTGAAAGAGAAGCAGTCTGTTCCAACACTTCAATTCACTGTGCGAAGTGAATGGAGTGTTGCTTCACTTTCTAAATGCTGTCCTTTCAGAGAAAATCACTTTCCTTTGAAAGTGCCTTAAGCAACTTGCAAGAATTCACAAGAAACTCACATGCGTTTCTCTGAAAGAGAAGCAGTCTGTTCCAACACTTCAATTCACTGTGCGAAGTGAATGGAGTGTTGCTTCACTTTCTAAATGCTGTCCTTTCAGAGAAAATCACTTTCCCTTGAAAGTGCCTTAAGCTACTTGCAAGCATTAGGAAGAAACTCACATGCGTTTCTCTGAAAGAGAAGCAGTCTGTTCCAACACTTCAATTCACTGTGCGAAGTGAATGGAGTGTTGCTTCACTTTCTAAATGCTGTCCTTTCAGAGAAAATCACTTTCCTTTGAAAGTGCCTTAAACTACTTTCAAGCATTCACAAAAAACTCACATGCGTTTCTCTGAAAGAGAAGCAGTCTGTTCCAACACTTCAATTCACTGTGCGAAGTGAATGGAGTGTTGCTTCACTTTCTAAATGCTGTCCTTTCAGAGAAAATCACTTTCCTTTGAAAGTGCCTTAAGCAACTTGCAAGAATTCACAAGAAACTCACATGCGTTTCTCTGAAAGAGAAGCAGTCTGTTCCAACACTTCAATTCACTGTGCGAAGTGAATGGAGTGTTGCTTCACTTTCTAAATGCTGTCCTTTCAGAGAAAATCACTTTCCTTTGAAAGTGCCTTAAGCTACTTACAAGCATTCACCAGAAACTCACATGCGTTTCTCTGAAAGAGAAGCAGTCTGTTCCAACACTTCAATTCACTGTGCGAAGTGAATGGAGTGTTGCTTCACTTTCTAAATGCTGTCCTTTCAGAGAAAATCACTTTCCTTTGAAAGTGCCTTAAACTACTTTCAAGCATTCACAAAAAACTCACATGCGTTTCTCTGAAAGAGAAGCAGTCTGTTCCAACACTTCAATTCACTGTGCGAAGCGAATGGAGTGTTGCTTCACTTTCTAAATGCTGTCCTTTCAGAGAAAATCACTTTCCTTTGAAAGTGCCTTAAGCTACTTGCAAGAATTCACAAGAAACTCACATGCGTTTCTCTGAAAGAGAAGCAGTCTGTTCCAACACTTCAATTCACTGTGCGAAGTGAATGGAGTGTTGCTTCACTTTCTAAATGCTGTCCTTTCAGAGAAAATCACTTTCCCTTGAAAGTGCCTTAAGCTACTTGCAAGAATTAGGAAGAAACTCACATGCGTTTCTCTAAAAGAGAAGCAGTCTGTTCCAACACTTCAATTCACTGTGCGAAGTGAATGGAGTGTTGCTTCACTTTCTAAATGCTGTCCTTTCAGAGAAAATCACTTTCCCTTGAAAGTGCCTTAAGCTACTTGCAAGCATTAGGAAGAAACTCACATGCGTTTCTCTGAAAGAGAAGCAGTCTGTTCCAACACTTCAATTCACTGTGCGAAGTGAATGGAGTGTTGCTTCACTTTCTAAATGCTGTCCTTTCAGAGAAAATCACTTTCTTTGAAAGTGCCTTAAGCTACTATAAGCATTCACCAGAAACTCACATGCGTTTCTCTGAAAGAGAAGCAGTCTGTTCCAACACTTCAATTCACTGTGCGAAGTGAATGGAGTGTTGCTTCAGTTTCTAAATGCTGTCCTTTCAGAGAAAATCACTCTCCTTTGAAAGTGCCTAAAGCAACTTGCAAGAATTCACAAGAAACTCACATGCGTTTCTCTGAAAGAGAAGCAGTCTGTTCCAACACTTCAATTCATCGTGCGAAGTGAATGGAGTGTTGCTTCACTTTCTAAATGCTGTCCTTTCAGAGAACTTCACTTTCCTTTGAAAGTGCCTTAAGCTTCTTACAAGCATTCACCAGAAACTCACATGCGTTTCTCTGAAAGAGAAGCAGTCTGTTCCAACACTTCAATTCACTGTGCGAATTGAATGGAGTGTTGCATCACTTTCTAAATTCTGTCCTTTCAGAGAAAATCACTTTCCTTTGAAAGTGCCTTAAACTAATTTCAAGCATTCACAAAAAACTCACATGCGTTTCTCTTAAAGAGAAGCTGTCTGTTCCAACACTTCAATTCACTGTGCGAAGTGAATGGAGTGTTGCTTCAGTTTCTAAATGCTGTCTTTTCAGAGAAAATCACTTTCCTTTGAAAGTGCCTTAAGCTTCTTACAAGCATTCACCAGAAACTCCCATGCGTTTCTCTGAAAGAGAAGCAGTCTGTTCCAACACTTCAATTCACTGTGCGAAGTGAATGGAGTGTTGCTTCACTTTCTAAATGCTGTCCTTTCAGTGAAAATCACTTTTCTTTCAAAGTGCCTTAAGCTACTTGCAAGCATTAGGAAGAAACTCACATGCGTTTCTCTGAAAGAGAAGCAGACTGTTCAAACACTTCAATTCACTGTGCGAAGTGAATGGAGTGTTGCTTCACTTTCTAAATTCTGTCCTTTCAGAGAAAATCAATTTCCTTTGAAAGTGCCTTAAACTACTTTCAAGCATTCACAAAAAACTCACATGCGTTTCTCTGAAAGAGAAGCAGTCTGTTCCAACACTTCAATTCACTGTGCGAAGTGAATGGAGTGTTGCTTCACTTTCTAAATGCTGTCCTTTCAGAGAAAATCACTTTCCTTTGAAAGTGCCTTAAGATTCTTACAAGCATTCACAAGAAACACTAATGCGTTTCTATGAAATAGAAGCAGTCTGTGCCAACACTTCAATTCATTGCGCGAAGGGAATGGAGTGTTGCTTTACTTTCTAAATGCTGTCCTTTCAGAGAAAATCACTTTCCTTTGAAAGAGCCTTAAGCTACTGACAAGCATTCACCAGAAACTCCCATGCGTTTCTCTGAAAGAGAAGCAGTCTGTTCCAACACTTCAATTCACTGTGCGAAGTGAATGGAGTGTTGCTTCACTTTCTAAATGCTGTCCTTTCAGTGAAAAATACTTTTCTTTGAAAGTGCCTTAAGCTACTTGCAAGCATTAGGAAGAAATTCACATGCGTTTCTCTGAAAGAGAAGCAGACTGTTCAAACACTTCAATTCACTGTGCGAAGTGAATGGAGTGTTGCTTCACTTTCTAAATTCTGTCCTTTCAGAGAAAATCAATTTCCTTTGAAAGTGCCTTAAACTACTTTCAAGCATTCACAAAAAACTCACATGCGTTTCTCTGAAACAGAAGCAGTCTGTTCCAACACTTCAATTCACTGTGCGAAGTGAATGGAGTGTTGCTTCACTTTCTAAATGCTGTCCTTTCAGAGAAAATCACTTTCCTTTGAAAGTGCCTTAAGATTCTTACAAGCATTCACAAGAAACACTAATGCGTTTCTATGAAAGAGAAGCAGTCTGTGCCAACATTTCAATTCATTGCGCGAAGGGAATGGAGTGTTGCTTTACTTTCTAAATGCTGTCCTTTCAGAGAAAATCACTTTCCTTTGAAAGAGCCTTAAGCTACTGACAAGCATTCAACAGAAACTCACATGCATTTCTCTGAAAGAGAGGCAGTCTGTTCCAACACTTCAATTCACTGTACAAAGTGAATGGAGTGTTGCTTCACTTTCTAAATGCTGTCCTTTCAGAGAAAATCACTTTCCTTTGAAAGTGCCTTAAGCCACTTGCAAGCATTCACAAGAAACACTAATGCGTTTCTATGAAAGAGAAGAACTCTGTTCCAACACTTCAATTCACTGCACGAAGAGAATGGAGTGTTACTTTACTTTCTAAATGCTGTCCATTCAGAGAAAATCACTTTCCTTTGAAAGTGCCTGAAGGTACTTACAAGCATTAGGAAGAAACTCACATGCGTTTCTCTGAAAGAGAAGCAGTCTGTTCCAACACTTCAATTCACTGTGCGAAGTGAATGGAGTGTTGCATCACTTTCTAAATTCTGTCCTTTCAGAGAAAATCACTTTCCTTTGAAAGTGCCTTAAACTACTTTCAAGCATTCACAAAAAACTCACATGCGTTTCTCTGAAAGAGAAGCAGTCTGTTCCAACACTTCAATTCACTGTGCGAAGTGAATGGAGTGTTGCTTCACTTTCTAAATGCTGTCCTTTCAGAGAAAATCACTTTCCTTTGAAAGTGCCTTAAGCAACTTGCAAGAATTCACAAGAAACTCACATGCGTTCTCTGAAAGAGAAGCAGTCTGTTCCAACACTTCAATTCACTGTGCGAAGTGAATGGAGTGTTGCTTCACTTTCTCAATGCTGTCCTTTCAGAGAAAATCACTTTCCTTTGAAAGTGCCTTAAGCTACTTACAAGCATTCACCAGAAACTCACATGCGTTTCTCTGAAAGAGATGCAGTCTGTTCCAATACTTCAATTCACTGTGCGAAGTGAATGGAGTGTTGCTTCACTTTCTAAATGCTGTCCTTTCAGAGAAAATCACTTTCCTTTGAAAGTGCCTTAAGCTACTTGCAAGCATTAGGAAGAAACTCACATGCGTTTCTCTGAAAGAGAAGCAGACTGTTCAAACACTTCAATTCACTGTGCGAAATGAATGGAGTGTTGCTTCACTTTCTTAATTCTGTCCTTTCAGAAAAAATCACTTTCCTTTGAAAGTGCCTTAAACTACTTTCAAACATTCACAAAAAACTCACATTCGTTTCTCTGAAAGAGAAGCAGTCTGTTCCAACACTTCAATTCACTGTGCGAAGTGAATGGAGTGTTGCTTCACTTTCTAAATGCGGTCCTTTCAGAGAAAATCACTTTCCTTTGAAAGTGCCTTAAGCTACTGACAAGCATTCACCAGAAACTCACATGCGTTTCTCTGAAAGAGAAGCAGTCTGTTCCAACACTTCAATTCACTGTGCGAAATGAATGGAGTGTTGCTTCACTTTCTAAATGCTGTCCTTTCAGAGAAAATCACTTTTTCTTGAAAGTGCCTTAAGCTACTTGCAAGCATTAGGAAGTAACTCACATGCGTTTCTCTGAAAGAGAAGCAGTCTGTTCCAACACTTCAATTCACTGTGCGAAGGGAATGGAGTGTTGCTTCACTTTCTAAATGCTGTCCTTTCAGAGAAAATCACTTTCCCTTGAAAGTGCCTTAAGCTACTTACAAGCATTCAACAGAAACTCACATGCTTTTCTCTGAAAGAGAAGCAGTCTGTTCCAACACTTCAATTCACTGTGCGAAGTGAATGCAGTGTTGCCTCACTTTCTAAATTCTGTCCTTTCAGAGAAAATCACTTTCCTTTGAAAGTGCCTTAAACTAATTTCAAGCATTCACAAAAAACTCACATGCGTTTCTCTTAAAGAGAAGCTGTCTGTTCCAACACTTCAATTCACTGTGCGAAGTGAATGGAGTGTTGCTTCAGTTTCTAAATGCTGTCCTTTCAGAGAAAATCACTTTCCTTTGAAAGTGCCTTAAGCTTCTTACAAGCATTCACCAGAAACTCACATGCGTTTCTCTGAAAGAGAAGCAGTCTGTTCCAACACTTCAATTCACTGTTCGAAGTGAATGGAGTGTTGCTTCACTTTCTAAATGCTGTCCTTTCAGAGAAAATCACTTTCCTTTGAAAGTGCCTTAAGCTACTTGCAAGCATTAGGAAGAAACTCACATGCGTTTCTCTGAAAGAGAAGCAGACTGTTCAAACACTTCAATTCACTGTGCGAAGTGAATGGAGTGTTGCTTCACTTTCTAAATTCTGTCCTTTCAGAGAAAATCACTTTCCTTTGAAAGTGCCTTAAACTACTTTCAAGCATTCACAAAAAACTCACATGCGTTTCTCTGAAAGAGAAGCAGTCTGTTCCAACACTTCAATTCACTGTGCGAAGTGAATGGAGTGTTGCTTCGCTTTCTAAATGCTGTCCTTTCAGAGAAAATCACTTTCCTTTGAAAGTGCCTTAAGCAACTTGAAAGAATTCACAAGAAACTCACATGCGTTTCTCTGAAAGAGAAGCAGTCTGTTCCAACACTTTAATTCACTGTTCGAAGTGAATGGAGTGTTGCTTCACTTTCTAAATGCTGTCCTTTCAGAGAAAATCACTTTCCTTTGAAAGTGCCTTGAGCTTCTTACAAGCATTCACAAGAAACACTAATGCGTTTCTATGAAAGAGAAGCAGTCTGTGCCAACACTTCAATTCATTGCCCGAAGGGAATGGAGTGTTGCTTTACTTTCTAAATGCTGTCCTTTCAGAGAAAATCACTTTCCTTTGAAAGAGCCTTAAGCTACTGACAAGCATTCAACAGAAACTCACATGCATTTCTCTGAAAGAGAAGCAGTCTGTTCCAACACTTAAATTCACTGTGCGAAGTGAATGGAGTGTTGCTTCACTTTCTAAATGCTGTCCTTTCAGAGAAAATCACTTTCCCTTGAAAGTGCCTTAAGCTACTTACAAGCATTAGGAAGAAACTCACATGCGTTTCTCTGAAAGAGAAGCAGTCTGTTCCAACACTTCAATTCACTGTGCGAAGTGAATGGAGTGTTGCTTCACTTTCTAAATGCTGTCCTTTCAGAGAAAATCACTTTCCCTTGAAAGTGCCTTAAGCTACTTGCAAGCATTAGGAAGAAACTCACATGCGTTTCTCTGAAAGAGAAGCAGTCTGTTCCAACACTTCAATTCACTGTGCGAAGTGAATGGAGTGTTGCTTCACTTTCTAAATGCTGTCCTTTCAGAGAAAATCACTTTCCTTTGAAAGTGCCTTAAGCTACTTACAAGCATTCACCAGAAACTCACATGCGTTTCTCTGAAAGAGAAGCAGTCTGTTCCAACACTTCAATTCACTGTGCGAAGTGAATGGAGTGTTGCTTCAGTTTCTAAATGCTGTCCTTTCAGAGAAAATCACTCTCCTTTGAAAGTGCCTTAAGCAAATTGCAAGAATTCACAAGAAACTCACATGCGTTTCTCTGAAAGAGAAGCAGTCTGTTCCAACACTTCTATTCATCGTGCGAAGTGAATGGAGTGTTGCTTCACTTTCTAAATGCTGTCCTTTCAGAGAAAATCACTTTCCTTTGAAAGTGCCTTAAGCTACTTACAAGCATTCACCAGAAACTCACATGCGTTTCTCTGAAAGAGAAGCAGTCTGTTCCAACACTTCAATTCACTGTGCGAAGTGAATGGAGTGTTGCTTCACTTTCTAAATGCTGTCCTTTCAGAGAAAATCACTTTCCCTTGAAAGTGCCTTAAGCTACTTGCAAGCATTAGGAAGAAACTCACATGCGTTTCTCTGAAAGAGAAGCAGACTGTTCAAACACTTCAATTCACTGTGCGAAGTGAATGGAGTGTTGCTTCACTTTCTAAATTCTGTCCTTTCAGAGAAAATCACTTTCCTTTGAAAGTGCCTTAAGCAACTTGCAAGAATTCACAAGAAACTCACATGCGTTTCTCTGAAAGAGAAGCAGTCTGTTCCAACACTTCAATTCACTCTGCAAAGTGAATGGAGTGTTTCTTCACTTTCTAAATGCTGTACTTTCAGAGAAAATCACTTTCCTTTGAAAGTGCCTTAAGCTACTTACAAGCATTCACCAGAAACTCACATGCGTTTCTCTGAAAGAGAAGCAGTCTGTTCCAACACTTCAATTCACTGTGCGAAGCGAATGGAGTGTTGCTTCACTTTCTAAATGCTGTCCTTTCAGAGAAAATCACTTTCCTTTGAAAGTGCCTTAAGCTACTTACAAGCATTCAACAGAAACTAACATGCGTTTCTCTGAAAGAGAAGCAGTCTGTTCCAACACTTCAATTCACTGTGCGAAGTGAATGCAGTGTTGCCTCACTTGCTAAATTCTGTCCTTTCAGAGAAAATCACTTTCCTTTGAAAGTGCCTTAAACTAATTTCAAGCATTCACAAAAAACTCACATGCGTTTCTCTTAAAGAGAAGCTGTCTGTTCCAACACTTCAATTCACTGTGCGAAGTGAATGGAGTGTTGATTCGCTTTCTAAATGCTGTCCTTTCAGAGAAAATCACTTTCCTTTGAAAGTGCCTTAAGCAACTTGCAAGAATTCACAAGAAACTCACATGCGTTTCTCTGAAAGAGAAGCAGTCTGTTCCAACACTTTAATTCACTGTTCGAAGTGAATGGAGTGTTGCTTCACTTTCTAAATGCTGTCCTTTCAGAGAAAATCACTTTCCTTTGAAAGTGCCTTGAGCTTCTTACAAGCATTCACAAGAAACACTAATGCGTTTCTATGAAAGAGAAGCAGTCTGTGCCAACACTTCAATTCATTGCCCGAAGGGAATGGAGTGTTGCTTTACTTTCTAAATGCTGTCCTTTCAGAGAAAATCACTTTCCTTTGAAAGAGCCTTAAGCTACTGACAAGCATTCAACAGAAACTCACATGCATTTCTCTGAAAGAGAAGCAGTCTGTTCCAACACTTCAATTCACTGTGCGAAGTGAATGGAGTGTTGCTTCACTTTCTCAATGCTGTCCTTTCAGAGAAAATCACTTTCCTTTGAAAGTGCCTTAAGCTACTTTCAAGCATTCACCAGAAACTCACATGCGTTTCTCTGAAAGAGAAGCAGTCTGTTCCAACACTTCAATTCACTGTGTGAAGTGAATGGAGTGTTGCTTCACTTTCTAAATGCTGTCCTTTCAGAGAAAATCACTTTCCCTTGAAAGTGCCTTAAGCTACTTGCAAGCATTAGGAAGAAACTCACATGCGTTTCTCTGAAAGAGAAGCAGTCTGTTCCAACACTTCAATTCACTGTGCGAAGTGAATGGAGTGTTGCTTCACTTTCTAAATGCTGTCCTTTCAGAGAAAATCACTTTCCTTTGAAAGTGCCTTAAGCTACTTACAAGCATTCACCAGAAACTCACATGCGTTTCTCTGAAAGAGAAGCAGTCTGTTCCAACACTTCAATTCACTGTGCGAAGTGAATGGAGTGTTGCTTCAGTTTCTAAATGCTGTCCTTTCAGAGAAAATCACTCTCCTTTGAAAGTGCCTGAAGCTACTTACAAGCATTAGGAAGAAACTCACATGCGTTTCTCTGAAAGAGAAGCAGTCTGTTCCAACACTTCAATTCACTGTGCGAAGTGAATGGAGTGTTGCGTCACTTTCTAAATTCTGTCCTTTCAGAGAAAATCAATTTCCTTTGAAAGTGCCTTAAACTACTTTCAAGCATTCACAAAAAACTCACATGCGTTTCTCTGAAAGAGAAGCAGTCTGTTCCAACACTTCAATTCACTGTGCGAAGTGAATGGAGTGTTGCTTCACTTTCTAAATGCTGTCCTTTCAGAGAAAATCACTTTCCTTTGAAAGTGCCTTAAGATTCTTACAAGCATTCACAAGAAACACTAATGCGTTTCTATGAAATAGAAGCAGTCTGTGCCAACACTTCAATTCATTGCGCGAAGGGAATGGAGTGTTGCTTTACTTTCTAAATGCTGTCCTTTCAGAGAAAATCACTTTCCTTTGAAAGAGCCTTAAGCTACTGACAAGCATTCACCAGAAACTCCCATGCGTTTCTCTGAAAGAGAAGCAGTCTGTTCCAACACTTCAATTCACTGTGCGAAGTGAATGGAGTGTTGCTTCACTTTCTAAATGCTGTCCTTTCAGTGAAAAATACTTTTCTTTGAAAGTGCCTTAAGCTACTTGCAAGCATTAGGAAGAAATTCACATGCGTTTCTCTGAAAGAGAAGCAGACTGTTCAAACACTTCAATTCACTGTGCGAAGTGAATGGAGTGTTGCTTCACTTTCTAAATTCTGTCCTTTCAGAGAAAATCAATTTCCTTTGAAAGTGCCTTAAACTACTTTCAAGCATTCACAAAAAACTCACATGCGTTTCTCTGAAAGAGAAGCAGTCTGTTCCAACACTTCAATTCACTGTGCGAAGTGAATGGAGTGTTGCTTCACTTTCTAAATGCTGTCCTTTCAGAGAAAATCACTTTCTTTTGAAAGTGCCTTAAGCTACTTACAAGCATTCACAAGAAACACTAATGCGTTTCTATGAAAGAGAAGCAGTCTGTGCCAACACTTCAATTCATTGCGCGAAGGGAATGGAGTGTTGCTTTACTTTCTAAATGCTGTCCTTTCAGAGAAAATCACTTTCCTTTGAAAGAGCCTTAAGCTACTGACAAGCATTCAACAGAAACTCACATGCATTTCTCTGAAAGAGAGGCAGTCTGTTCCAACACTTCAATTCACTGTACAAAGTGAATGGAGTGTTGCTTCACTTTCTAAATGCTGTCCTTTCAGAGAAAATCACTTTCCTTTGAAAGTGCCTTAAGCCACTTGCAAGCATTCACAAGAAACACTAATGCGTTTCTATGAAAGAGAAGAACTCTGTTCCAACACTTCAATTCACTGCACGAAGGGAATGGAGTGTTACTTTACTTTCTAAATGCTGTCCATTCAGAGAAAATCACTTTCCTTTGAAAGTGCCTGAAGGTACTTACAAGCATTAGGAAGAAACTCACATGCGTTTCTCTGAAAGAGAAGCAGTCTGTTCCAACACTTCAATTCACTGTGCGAAGTGAATGGAGTGTTGCATCACTTTCTAAATTCTGTCCTTTCAGAGAAAATCACTTTCCTTTGAAAGTGCCTTAAACTACTTTCAAGCATTCACAAAAAACTCACATGCGTTTCTCTGAAAGAGAAGCAGTCTGTTCCAACACTTCAATTCACTGTGCGAAGTGAATGGAGTGTTGCTTCACTTTCTAAATGCTGTCCTTTCAGAGAAAATCACTTTCCTTTGAAAGTGCCTTAAGCAACTTGCAAGAATTCACAAGAAACTCACATGCGTTTCTCTGAAAGAGAAGCAGTCTGTTCCAACACTTCAATTCACTGTGCGAAGTGAATGGAGTGTTGCTTCACTTTCTCAATGCTGTCCTTTCAGAGAAAATCACTTTCCTTTGAAAGTGCCTTAAGCTACTTACAAGCATTCACCAGAAACTCACATGCGTTTCTCTGAAAGAGAAGCAGTCTGTTCCAATACTTCAATTCACTCTGCGAAGTGAATGGAGTGTTGCTTCACTTTCTAAATGCTGTCCTTTCAGAGAAAATCACTTTCCTTTGAAAGTGCCTTAAGCTACTTGCAAGCATTAGGAAGAAACTCACATGCGTTTCTCTGAAAGAGAAGCAGACTGTTCAAACACTTCAATTCACTGTGCGAAATGAATGGAGTGTTGCTTCACTTTCTTAATTCTGTCCTTTCAGAAAAAATCACTTTCCTTTGAAAGTGCCTTAAACTACTTTCAAACATTCACAAAAAACTCACATTCGTTTCTCTGAAAGAGAAGCAGTCTGTTCCAACACTTCAATTCACTGTGCGAAGTGAATGGAGTGTTGCTTCACTTTCTAAATGCGGTCCTTTCAGAGAAAATCACTTTCCTTTGAAAGTGCGTTAAGCTACTGACAAGCATTCACCAGAAACTCACATGCGTTTCTCTGAAAGAGAAGCAGTCTGTTCCAACACTTCAATTCACTGTGCGAAATGAATGGAGTGTTGCTTCACTTTCTAAATGCTGTCCTTTCAGAGAAAATCACTTTTTCTTGAAAGTGCCTTAAGCTACTTGCAAGCATTAGGAAGTAACTCACATGCGTTTCTCTGAAAGAGAAGCAGTCTGTTCCAACACTTCAATTCACTGTGCGAAGGGAATGGAGTGTTGCTTCACTTTCTAAATGCTGTCCTTTCAGAGAAAATCACTTTCCCTTCAAAGTGCCTTAAGCTACTTACAAGCATTCAAGAGAAACTCACATGCGTTTCTCTGAAAGAGAAGCAGTCTGTTCCAACACTTCAATTCACTGTGCGAAGTGAATGCAGTGTTGCCTCACTTTCTAAATTCTGTCCTTTCAGAGAAAATCACTTTCCTTTGAAAGTGCCTTAAACTAATTTCAAGCATTCACAAAAAACTCACATGCGTTTCTCTTAAAGAGAAGCTGTCTGTTCCAACACTTCAATTCACTGTGCGAAGTGAATGGAGTGTTGCTTCAGTTTCTAAATGCTGTCCTTTCAGAGAAAGTCACTTTCCTTTGAAAGTGCCTTAAGCTTCTTACAAGCATTCACCAGAAACTCACATGCGTTTCTCTGAAAGAGAAGCAGTCTGTTCCAACACTTCAATTCACTGTTCGAAGTGAATGGAGTGTTGCTTCACTTTCTAAATGCTGTCCTTTCAGAGAAAATCACTTTCCTTTGAAAGTGCCTTAAGCTACTTGCAAGCATTAGGAAGAAACTCACATGCGTTTCTCTGAAAGAGAAGCAGACTGTTCAAACACTTCAATTCACTGTGCGAAGTGAATGGAGTGTTGCTTCACTTTCTAAATTCTGTCCTTTCAGAGAAAATCACTTTCCTTTGAAAATGCCTTAAACTACTTTCAAGCATTCACAAAAAACTCACATGCGTTTCTCTGAAAGAGAAGCAGTCTGTTCCAACACTTCAATTCACTGTGCGAAGTGAATGGAGTGTTGCTTCGCTTTCTAAATGCTGTCCTTTCAGAGAAAATCACTTTCCTTTGAAAGTGCCTTAAGCAACTTGAAAGAATTCACAAGAAACTCACATGCGTTTCTCTGAAAGAGAAGCAGTCTGTTCCAACACTTTAATTCACTGTTCGAAGTGAATGGAGTGTTGCTTCACTTTCTAAATGCTGTCCTTTCAGAGAAAATCACTTTCCTTTGAAAGTGCCTTGAGCTTCTTACAAGCATTCACAAGAAACACTAATGCGTTTCTATGAAAGAGAAGCAGTCTGTGCCAACACTTCAATTCATTGCCCGAAGGGAATGGAGTGTTGCTTTACTTTCTAAATGCTGTCCTTTCAGAGAAAATCACTTTCCTTTGAAAGAGCCTTAAGCTACTGACAAGCATTCAACAGAAACTCACATGCATTTCTCTGAAAGAGAAGCAGTCTGTTCCAACACTTCAATTCACTGTGCGAAGTGAATGGAGTGTTGCTTCACTTTCTAAATGCTGTCCTTTCAGAGAAAATCACTTTCCCTTGAAAGTGCCTTAAGCTACTTACAAGCATTAGGAAGAAACTCACATGCGTTTCTCTGAAAGAGAAGCAGTCTGTTCCAACACTTCAATTCACTGTGCGAAGTGAATGGAGTGTTGCTTCACTTTCTAAATGCTGTCCTTTGAGAGAAAATCACTTTCCCTTGAAAGTGCCTTAAGCTACTTGCAAGCATTAGGAAGAAACTCACATGCGTTTCTCTGAAAGAGAAGCAGTCTGTTCCAACACTTCAATTCACTGTGCGAAGTGAATGGAGTGTTGCTTCACTTTCTAAATGCTGTCCTTTCAGAGAAAATCACTTTCCTTTGAAAGTGCCTTAAGCTACTTACAAGCATTCACCAGAAACTCACATGCGTTTCTCTGAAAGAGAAGCAGTCTGTTCCAACACTTCAATTCACTGTGCGAAGTGAATGGAGTGTTGCTTCAGTTTCTAAATGCTGTCCATTCAGAGAAAATCACTCTCCTTTGAAAGTGCCTTAAGCAAATTGCAAGAATTCACAAGAAACTCACATGCGTTTCTCTGAAAGAGAAGCAGTCTGTTCCAACACTTCAATTCATCGTGCGAAGTGAATGGAGTGTTGCTTCACTTTCTAAATGCTGTCCTTTCAGAGAAAATCACTTTCCTTTGAAAGTGCCTTAAGCTACTTACAAGCATTCACCAGAAACTCACATGCGTTTCTCTGAAAGAGAAGCAGTCTGTTCCAACACTTCAATTCACTGTGCGAAGTGAATGGAGTGTTGCTTCACTTTCTAAATGCTGTCCTTTCAGAGAAAATCACTTTCCCTTGAAAGTGCCTTAAGCTACTTGCAAGCATTAGGAAGAAACTCACATGCGTTTCTCTGAAAGAGAAGCAGACTGTTCAAACACTTCAATTCACTGTGCGAAGTGAATGGAGTGTTGCTTCACTTTCTAAATTCTGTCCTTTCAGAGAAAATCACTTTCCTTTGAAAGTGCCTTAAGCAACTTGCAAGAATTCACAAGAAACTCACATGCGTTTCTCTGAAAGAGAAGCAGTCTGTTCCAACACTTCAATTCACTCTGCAAAGTGAATGGAGTGTTTCTTCACTTTCTAAATGCTGTACTTTCAGAGAAAATCACTTTCCTTTGAAAGTGCCTTAAGCTACTTACAAGCATTCACCAGAAACTCACATGCGTTTCTCTGAAAGAGAAGCAGTCTGTTCCAACACTTCAATTCACTGTGCGAAGCGAATGGAGTGTTGCTTCACTTTCTAAATGCTGTCCTTTCAGAGAAAATCACTTTCCTTTGAAAGTGCCTTAAGCTACTTACAAGCATTCAACAGAAACTAACATGCGTTTCTCTGAAAGAGAAGCAGTCTGTTCCAACACTTCAATTCACTGTGCGAAGTGAATGCAGTGTTGCCTCACTTGCTAAATTCTGTCCTTTCAGAGAAAATCACTTTCCTTTGAAAGTGCCTTAAACTAATTTCAAGCATTCACAAAAAACTCACATGCGTTTCTCTTAAAGAGAAGCTGTCTGTTCCAACACTTCAATTCACTGTGCGAAGTGAATGGAGTGTTGATTCGCTTTCTAAATGCTGTCCTTTCAGAGAAAATCACTTTCCTTTGAAAGTGCCTTAAGCAACTTGCAGGAATTCACAAGAAACTCACATGCGTTTCTCTGAAAGAGAAGCAGTCTGTTCCAACACTTTAATTCACTGTTCGAAGTGAATGGAGTGTTGCTTCACTTTCTAAATGCTGTCCTTTCAGAGAAAATCACTTTCCTTTGAAAGTGCCTTGAGCTTCTTACAAGCATTCACAAGAAACACTAATGCGTTTCTATGAAAGAGAAGCAGTCTGTGCCAACACTTCAATTCATTGCCCGAAGGGAATGGAGTGTTGCTTTACTTTCTAAATGCTGTCCTTTCAGAGAAAATCACTTTCCTTTGAAAGAGCCTTAAGCTACTGACAAGCATTCAACAGAAACTCACATGCATTTCTCTGAAAGAGAAGCAGTCTGTTCCAACACTTCAATTCACTGTGCGAAGTGAATGGAGTGTTGCTTCACTTTCTAAATGCTGTCCTTTCAGAGAAAATCACTTTCCTTTGAAAGTGCCTTAAGCTACTTTCAAGCATTCACCAGAAACTCACATGCGTTTCTCTGAAAGAGAAGCAGTCTGTTCCAATACTTAAATTCACTGTGCGAAGTGAATGGAGTGTTGCTTCACTTTCTAAATGCTGTCCTTTCAGAGAAAATCACTTTCCCTTGAAAGTGCCTTAAGCTACTTACAAGCATTAGGAAGAAACTCACATGCGTTTCTCTGAAAGAGAAGCAGTCTGTTCCAACACTTCAATTCACTGTGTGAAGTGAATGGAGTGTTGCTTCACTTTCTAAATGCTGTCCATTCAGAGAAAATCACTTTCCCTTGAAAGTGCCTTAAGCTACTTGCAAGCATTAGGAAGAAACTCACATGCGTTTCTCTGAAAGAGAAGCAGTCTGTTCCAACACTTCAATTCACTGTGCGAAGTGAATGGAGTGTTGCTTCACTTTCTAAATGCTGTCCTTTCAGAGAAAATCACTTTCCTTTGAAAGTGCCTTAAGCTACTTACAAGCATTCACCAGAAACTCACATGCGTTTCTCTGAAAGAGAAGCAGTCTGTTCCAACACTTCAATTCACTGTGCGAAGTGAATGGAGTGTTGCTTCAGTTTCTAAATGCTGTCCTTTCAGAGAAAATCACTCTCCTTTGAAAGTTCCTTAAGCAACTTGCAAGAATTCACAAGAAACTCACATGCGTTTCTCTGAAAGAGAAGCAGTCTGTTCCAACACTTCAATTCATCGTGCGAAGTGAATGGAGTGTTGCTTCACTTTCTAAATGCTGTCCTTTCAGAGAAAATCACTTTCCTTTGAAAGTGCCTTAAGCTACTTACAAGCATTCACCAGAAACTCACATGCGTTTCTCTGAAAGAGAAGCAGTCTGTTCCAACACTTCAATTCACTGTGCGAAGTGAATGGAGTGTTGCTTCACTTTCTAAATGCTGTCCTTTCAGAGAAAATCACTTTCCCTTGAAAGTGCCTTAAGCTACTTGCAAGCATTAGGAAGAAACTCACATGCGTTTCTCTGAAAGAGAAGCAGTCTGTTCCAACACTTCAATTCACTGTGCGAAGTGAATGGAGTGTTGCTTCACTTTCTAAATGCTGTCCTTTCAGAGAAAATCACTTTCCTTTGAAAGTGCCTTAAGCTTCTTACAAGCATTCACCAGAAACTCACATGCGTTTCTCTGAAAGATAAGCAGTCTGTTCCAACACTTCAATTCACTGTGCGAAGTGAATGGAGTGTTGCTTCGCTTTCTAAATGCTGTCCTTTCAGAGAAAATCACTTTACTTTGAAAGTGCCTTAAGCTACTTGCAAGCATTAGGAAGAAACTCACATGCGTTTCTCTGAAAGAGAAGCAGACTGTTCAAACACTTCAATTCACTGTGCGAAGTGAATGGAGTGTTGCTTCACTTTCTAAATTCTGTCCTTTCAGAGAAAATCACTTTCCTTTGAAAGTGCCTTAAGCAACTTGCAAGAATTCACAAGAAACTCACATGCGTTTCTCTGAAAGAGAAGCAGTCTGTTCCAACACTTCAATTCATCGTGCGAAGTGAATGGAGTGTTGCTTCACTTTCTAATTGCTGTCCTTTCAGAGAAAATCACTTTCCTTTGAAAGTGCCTTAAGGTTCTTACAAGCATTCACCAGAAACTCACATGCGTTTCTCTGAAAGAGAAGCAGTCTGTTCCAATACTTCAATTCACTGTGCGAAGTGAATGGAGTGTTGCTTCACTTTCTAAATGCTGTCCTTTCAGAGAAAATCACTTTCCTTTGAAAGTGCCTTAAGCAACTTGCAAGAATTCACAAGAAACTCACATGCGTTTCTCTGAAAGAGAAGCAGTCTGTTCCAACACTTCAATTCACTGTGCGAAGTGAATGGAGTGTTGCTTCACTTTCTAAATGCTGTCCTTTCAGAGAAAATCACTTTCCTTTGAAAGTGCCTTAAGCTACTTACAAGCATTCACCAGAAACTCACATGCGTTTCTCTGAAAGAGAAGCAGTCTGTTCCAACACTTCAATTCACTGTGCGAAGTGAATGGAGTGTTGCTTCACTTTCTAAATGCTG
Source organism: Myodes glareolus (assembly GCF_982192425.1). Lineage (NCBI taxonomy): Eukaryota > Metazoa > Chordata > Mammalia > Rodentia > Cricetidae > Myodes > Myodes glareolus. Next base: position 380,419 of record NW_028263256.1, read on the forward strand.
TCCTTTCAGAGAAAATCACTTTCCCTTGAAAGTGCCTTAAGCTACTTGCAAGCATTAGGAAGAAACTCACATGCGTTTCTCTGAAAGAGAAGCAGTCTGTTCCAACACTTCAATTCACTGTGCGAAGTGAATGGAGTGTTGCTTCACTTTCTAAATGCTGTCCTTTCAGAGAAAATCACTTTCCCTTGAAAGTGCCTTAAGCTACTTGCAAGCATTAGGAAGAAACTCACATGCGTTTCTCTGAAAGAGAAGCAGTCTGTTCCAACACTTCAATTCACTGTGCGAAGTGAATGGAGTGTTGCTTCACTTTCTAAATGCTGTCCTTTCAGAGAAAATCACTTTCCTTTGAAAGTGCCTTAAGCTACTTACAAGCATTCACCAGAAACTCACATGCGTTTCTCTAAAAGAGAAGCAGTCTGTTCCAACACTTCAATTCACTGTGCGAAGTGAATGGAGTGTTGCTTCAGTTTCTAAATGCTGTCCTTTCAGAGAAAATCACTCTCCTTTGAAAGTGCCTAAAGCAACTTGCAAGAATTCACAAGAAACTCACATGCGTTTCTCTGAAAGAGAAGCAGTCTGTTCCAACACTTCAATTCACTGTGCGAAGTGAATGTAGTGTTGCTTCACTTTCTAAATGCTGTCCTTTCAGAGAACTTCACTTTCCTTTGAAAGCGCCTTAAGCTTCTTACAAGCATTCACCAGAAACTCACATGCGTTTCTCTGAAAGAGAAGCAGTCTGTTCCAACACTTCAATTCACTGTGCGAAGTGAATGGAGTGTTGCATCACTTTCTAAATTCTGTCCTTTCAGAGAAAATCACTTTCCTTTGAAAGTGCCTTAAACTAATTTCAAGCATTCACAAAAAACTCACATGCGTTTCTCTTAAAGAGAAGCTGTCTGTTCCAACACTTCAATTCACTGTGCGAAGTGAATGGAGTGTTGCTTCACTTTCTAAATGCTGTCCTTTCAGAGAAAATCACTTTCCTTTGAAAGTGCCTTAAGCTTCTTACAAGCATTCACCAGAAACTCCCATGCGTTTCTCTGAAAGAGAAGCAGTCTGTTCCAACACTTCAATTCACTGTGCGAAGTGAATGGAGTGTTGCTTCACTTTCTAAATGCTGTCCTTTCAGTGAAAATCACTTTCCTTTGAAAGTGCCTTAAGCTACTTGCAAGCATTAGGAAGAAACTCACATGCGTTTCTCTGAAAGAGAAGCAGACTGTTCAAACACTTCAATTCACTGTGCGAAGTGAATGGAGTGTTGCTTCACTTTCTAAATTCTGTCCTTTCAGAGAAAATCAATTTCCTTTGAAAGTGCCTTAAACTACTTTCAAGCATTCACAAAAAACTCACATGCGTTTCTCTGAAAGAGAAGCAGTCTGTTCCAACACTTCAATTCACTGTGCGAAGTGAATGGAGTGTTGCTTCACTTTCTAAATGCTGTCCTTTCAGAGAAAATCACTTTCCTGTGAAAGTGCCTTAAGCAACTTGCAAGAATTCACAAGAAACTCACATGCGTTTCTCTGAAAGAGAAGCAGTCTGTTCCAACACTTCAATTCACTGTGCGAAGTGAATGGAGTGTTGCTTCACTTTCTAAATGCTGTCCTTTCAGAGAAAATCACTTTCCTTTGAAAGTGCCTTAAGATTCTTACAAGCATTCACAAGAAACACTAATGCGTTTCTATGAAAGAGAAGCAGTCTGTGCCAATACTTCAATTCATTGCGCGAAGGGAATGGAGTGTTGCTTTACTTTCTAAATGCTGTCCTTTCAGAGAAAATCACTTTCCTTTGAAAGAGCCTTAAGCTACTGACAAGCATTCAACAGAAACTCACATGCATTTCTCTGAAAGAGAGGCAGTCTGTTCCAACACTTCAATTCACTGTACAAAGTGAATGGAGTGTTGCTTCACTTTCTAAATGCTGTCCTTTCAGAGAAAATCACTTTCCTTTGAAAGTGCCTTAAGCCACTTGCAAGCATTCACAAGAAACACTAATGCGTTTCTATGAAAGAGAAGCACTCTGTTCCAACACTTCAATTCACTGCACGAAGGGAATGGAGTGTTGCTTCACTTTCTCAATGCTGTCCTTTCAGAGAAAATCACTTTCCTTTGAAAGTGCCTTAAGCTTCTTACAAGCATTCACCAGAAACTCACATGCGTTTCTCTGAAAGAGAAGCAGTCTGTTCCAACACTTCAATTCACTGTTCGAAGTGAATGGAGTGTTGCTTCACTTTCTAAATGCTGTCCTTTCAGAGAAAATCACTTTCCTTTGAAAGTGCCTTAAGCTACTTGCAAGCATTAGGAAGAAACTCACATGCGTTTCTCTGAAAGAGAAGCAGACTGTTCAAACACTTCAATTCACTGTGCGAAGTGAATGGAGTGTTGCTTCACTTTCTAAATTCTGTCCTTTCAGAGAAAATCACTTTCCTTTGAAAGTGCCTTAAACTACTTTCAAGCATTCACAAAAAACTCACATGCGTTTCTCTGAAAGAGAAGCAGTCTGTTCCAACACTTCAATTCACTGTGCGAAGTGAATGGAGTGTTGCTTCGCTTTCTAAATGCTGTCCTTTCAGAGAAAATCACTTTCCTTTGAAAGTGCCTTAAGCAACTTGCAAGAATTCACAAGAAACTCACATGCGTTTCTCTGAAAGAGAAGCAGTCTGTTCCAACACTTTAATTCACAGTTCGAAGTGAATGGAGTGTTGCTTCACTTTCTAAATGCTGTCCTTTCAGAGAAAATCACTTTCCCTTGACAGTGCCTTAAGCTACTTACAAGCATTAGGAAGAAACTCACATGCGTTTCTCTGAAAGAGACGCAGTCTGTTCCAACACTTCAATTCACTGTGCGAAGTGAATGGAGTGTTGCTTCACTTTCTAAATGCTGTCCTTTCAGAGAAAATCACTTTCCCTTGAAAGTGCCTTAAGCTACTTGCAAGCATTAGGAAGAAACTCACATGCGTTTCTCTGAAAGAGAAGCAGTCTGTTCCAACACTTCAATTCACTGTGCGAAGTGAATGGAGTGTTGCTTCACTTTCTAAATGCTGTCCTTTCAGAGAAAATCACTTTCCTTTGAAAGTGCCTTAAGCTACTTACAAGCATTCACCAGAAACTCACATGCGTTTCTCTGAAAGAGAAGCAGTCTGTTCCAACACTTCAATTCACTGTGCGAAGTGAATGGAGTGTTGCATCAGTTTCTTAATGCTGTCCTTTCAGAGAAAATCACTCTCCTTTGAAAGTGCCTTAAGCAACTTGCAAGAATTCACAAGAAACTCACATGCGTTTCTCTGAAAGAGAAGCAGTCTGTTCCAACACTTCAATTCATCGTGCGAAGTGAATGGAGTGTTGCTTCACTTTCTAAATGCTGTCCTTTCAGAGAAAATCACTTTCCCTTGAAAGTGCCTTAAGCTTCTTACAAGCATTCACAAGAAACACTATTGCGTTTCTATGAAAGAGAAGCAGTCTGTGCCAACACTTCATTTCATTGCGCGAAGGGAATGGAGTGTTGCTTCACTTTCTAAATGCTGTCCTTTCAGAGAAAATCACTTTCCTTTTAAAGTGCCTGAAGCTACTTACAAGCATTAGGAAGAAACTCACATGCGTTTCTCTGAAAGAGAAGCAGTCTGTTCCAACACTTCAATTCACTGTGCGAAGTGAATGGAGTGTTGCATCACTTTCTAAATTCGGTCCTTTCAGAGAAAATCACTTTCCTTTGAAAGTGCCTTAAACTACTTTCAAGCATTCACAAAAAACTCACATGCGTTTCTCTGAAAGAGAAGCAGTCTGTTCCAACACTTCAATTCACTGTGCGAAGTGAATGGAGTGTTGCTTCACTTTCTAAATGCTGTCCTTTCAGAGAAAATCACTTTCCCTTGAAAGTGCCTTAAGCTACTTGCAAGCATTAGGAAGAAACTCACATGCGTTTCTCTGAAAGAGAAGCAGTCTGTTCCAACACTTCAATTCACTGTGCGAAGTGAATGGAGTGTTGCTTCACTTTCTAAATGCTGTCCTTTCAGAGAAAATCACTTTCCTTTGAAAGTGCCTTAAGCTTCTTACAAGCATTCACAAGAAACACTAATGCGTTTCTATGAAAGAGAAGCAGTCTGTTCCAACACTTCAATTCACTGTGCGAAGTGAATGCAGTGTTGCCTCACTTTCTAAATTCTGTCCTTTCAGAGAAAATCACTTTCCTTTGAAAGTGCCTTAAACTAATTTCAAGCATTCACAAAAAACTCACATGCATTTCTCTTAAAGAGAAGCAGTCTGTTCCAACACTTCAATTCACTGTGCGAAGTGAATGGAGTGTTGCTTCAGTTTCTAAATGCTGTCCTTTCAGAGAAAATCACTTTCCTTTGAAAGTGCCTTAAGCTTCTTACAAGCATTCACCAGAAACTCACATGCGTTTCTCTGAAAGAGAAGCAGTCTGTTCCAACACTTCAATTCACTGTTCGAAGTGAATGGAGTGTTGCTTCACTTTCTAAATGCTGTCCTTTCAGAGAAAATCACTTTCCTTTGAAAGTGCCTTAAGCTACTTGCAAGCATTAGGAAGAAACTCACATGCGTTTCTCTGAAAGAGAAGCAGACTGTTCAAACACTTCAATTCACTGTGCGAAGTGAATGGAGTGTTGCTTCGCTTTCTAAATGCTGTCCTTTCAGAGAAAATCACTTTCCTTTGAAAGTGCCTTAAGCAACTTGAAAGAATTCACAAGAAACTCACATGCGTTTCTCTGAAAGAGAAGCAGTCTGTTCCAACACTTTAATTCACTGTTCGAAGTGAATGGAGTGTTGCTTCACTTTCTAAATGCTGTCCTTTCAGAGAAAATCACTTTCCTTTGAAAGTGCCTTGAGCTTCTTACAAGCATTCACAAGAAACACTAATGCGTTTCTATGAAAGAGAAGCAGTCTGTGCCAACACTTCAATTCATTGCCCGAAGGGAATGGAGTGTTGCTTTACTTTCTAAATTCTGTCCTTTCAGAGAAAATCACTTTCCTTTGAAAGTGCCTTAAGCCACTTGCAAGCATTCACAAGAAACACTAATGCGTTTCTATGAAAGAGAAGCACTCTGTTAAAACACTTCAATTCACTGCACGAAGGGAATGGAGTGTTGCTTCACTTTCTAAATGCTGTCCTTTCAGAGAAAATCACTTTCCTTTGAAAGTGCCTGAAGCTACTTACAAGCATTCACCAGAAACTCACATGCGTTTCTCTGAAAGAGAAGCAGTCTGTTCCAACACTTCAATTCACTGTGCGAAGTGAATGGAGTGTTGCTTCACTTTCTAAATGCTGTCCTTTCAGAGAAAATCACTTTCCCTTGAAAGTGCCTTAAGCTACTTGCAAGCATTAGGAAGAAACTCACATGCGTTTCTCTGAAAGAGAAGCAGTCTGTTCCAACACTTCAATTCACTGTGCGAAGTGAATGGAGTGTTGCCTCACTTTCTAAATGCTGTCCTTTCAGAGAAAATCATTTTCCTTTGAAAGTGCCTTAAGCTACTTACAAGCATTCACCAGAAACTCACATGCATTTCTCTGAAAGAGAAGCAGTCTGTTCCAATACTTCAATTCACTCTGCGAAGTGAATGGAGTGTTGCTTCACTTTCTAAATGCTGTCCTTTCAGAGAAAATCACTTTCCTTTGAAAGTGCCTTAAGGTACTTACAAGCATTCAACAGAAACTCACATGCATTTCTCTGAAAGAGAAGCAGTCTGTTCCAACACTTCAATTCACTGTGCGAAGTGAATGGAGTGTTGCTTCACTTTCTAAATGCTGTCCTTTCAGAGAAAATCACTTTCCTTTGAAAGTGCCTTAAGCTACTTTCAGGCATTCACCAGAAACTCACATGCGTTTCTCTGAAAGAGAAGCAGTCTGTTCCAACACTTCAATTCACTGTGCGAAGTGAATGGAGTGTTGCTTCACTTTCTAAATGCTGTCCTTTCAGAGAAAATCACTTTCCCTTGAAAGTGCCTTAAGCTACTTACAAGCATTAGGAAGAAACTCACATGCGTTTCTCTGAAGGAGAAGCAGTCTGTTCCAACACTTCAATTCACTGTGCGAAGTGAATGGAGTGTTGCTTCACTTTCTAAATGCTGTCCTTTCAGAGAAAATCCCTTTCCCTTGAAAGTGCCTTAAGCTACTTGCAAGCATTAGGAAGAAACTCACATGCGTTTCTCTGAAAGAGAAGCAGTCTGTTCCAACACTTCAATTCACTGTGCGAAGTGAATGGAGTGTTGCTTCACTTTCTAAATGCTGTCCTTTCAGAGAAAATCACTTTCCTTTGAAAGTGCCTTAAGCTACTTACAAGCATTCACCAGAAACTCACATGCGTTTCTCTGAAAGAGAAGCAGTCTGTTCCAACACTTCAATTCACTGTGCGAAGTGAATGGAGTGTTGCTTCAGTTTCTAAATGCTGTCCTTTCAGAGAAAATCACTCTCCTTTGAAAGTGCCTTAAGCAACTTGCAAGAATTCACAAGAAACTCACATGCGTTTCTCTGAAAGAGAAGCAGTCTGTTCCAACACTTCAATTCACTGTGCGAAGTGAATGGAGTGTTGCTTCACTTTCTAAATGCTGTCCTTTCAGAGAAAATCACTTTCCTTTTAAAGTGCCTTAAGCAACTTGCAAGAATTCACAAGAAACTCACATGCGTTTCTCTGAAAGAGAAGCAGTCTGTTCCAACACTTTAATTCACAGTTCGAAGTGAATGGAGTGTTGCTTCACTTTCTAAATGCTGTCCTTTCAGAGAAAATCACTTTCCTTTGAAAGTGCCTTAAGCTTCTTACAAGCATTCACAAGAAACACTAATGCGTTTCTATGAAAGAGAAGCAGTCTGTGCCAACACTTCAATTCATTGCCCGAAGGGAATGGAGTGTTGCTTTACTTTCTAAATGCTGTCCTTTCAGAGAAAATCACTTTCCTTTGAAAGTGCCTTAAGCCACTTGCAAGCATTCACAAGAAACACTAATGCGTTTCTATGAAAGAGAAGCACTCTGTTAAAACACTTCAATTCACTGCACGAAGGGAATGGAGTGTTGCTTCACTTTCTAAATGCTGTCCTTTCAGAGAAAATCACTTTCCTTTGAAAGTGCCTGAAGCTACTTACAAGCATTAGGAAGAAACTCACATGCGTTTCTCTGAAAGAGAAGCAGTCTGTTCCAACACTTCAATTCACTGTGTGAAGTGAATGGAGTGTTGCTTCACTTTCTAAATGCTGTCCTTTCAGAGAAAATCACTTTCCATTGAAAGTGCCTTAAGCTACTTGCAAGCATTAGGAAGAAACTCACATGCGTTTCTCTGAAAGAGAAGCAGTCTGTTCCAACACTTCAATTCACTGTGCGAAGTGAATGGAGTGTTGCTTCACTTTCTAAATGCTGTCCTTTCAGAGAAAATCACTTTCCTTTGAAAGTGCCTTAAGCTACTTTCAAGCATTCACCAGAAACTCACATGCGTTTCTCTGAAAGAGAAGCAGTCTGTTCCAACACTTCAATTCACTGTGCGAAGTGAATGGAGTGTTGCTTCACTTTCTAAATGCTGTCCTTTCAGAGAAAATCACTTTCCCTTGAAAGTGCCTTAAGCTACTTACAAGCATTAGGAAGAAACTCACATGCGTTTCTCTGAAAGAGAAGCAGTCTGTTCCAACACTTCAATTCACTGTGCGAAGTGAATGGAGTGTTGCTTCACTTTCTAAATGCTGTCCTTTCAGAGAAAATCACTTTCCCTTGAAAGTGCCTTAAGCTACTTGCAAGCATTAGGAAGAAACTCACATGCGTTTCTCTGAAAGAGAAGCAGTCTGTTCCAACACTTCAATTCACTGTGCGAAGTGAATGGAGTGTTGCTTCACTTTCTAAATGCTGTCCTTTCAGAGAAAATCACTTTCCTTTGAAAGTGCCTTAAGCTACTTACAAGCATTCACCAGAAACTCACATGCGTTTCTCTGAAAGAGAAGCAGTCTGTTCCAACACTTCAATTCACTGTGCGAAGTGAATGGAGTGTTGCTTCAGTTTCTAAATGCTGTCCTTTCAGAGAAAATCACTCTCCTTTGAAAGTGCCTTAAGCAACTTGCAAGAATTCACAAGAAACTCACATGCGTTTCTCTGAAAGAGAAGCAGTCTGTTCCAACACTTCAATTCATCGGGCGAAGTGAATGGAGTGTTGCTTCACTTTCTAAATGCTGTCCTTTCAGAGAAAATCACTTTCCTTTGAAAGTGCCTTAAGCTACTTACAAGCATTCACCAGAAACTCACATGCGTTTCTCTGAAAGAGAAGCAGTCTGTTCCAACACTTCAATTCATTGCGCGAAGTGAATGGAGTGTTGCTTCACTTTCTAAATGCTGTCCTTTCAGAGAAAATCACTTTCCCTTGAAAGTGCCTTAAGCTACTTGCAAGCATTAGGAAGAAACTCACATGCGTTTCTCTGAAAGAGAAGCAGTCTGTTCCAACACTTCAATTCACTGTGCGAAGTGAATGGAGTGTTGCTTCAGTTTCTAAATGCTGTCCTTTCAGAGAAAATCACTTTCCTTTGAAAGTGCCTTAAGCTTCTTACAAGCATTCACCAGAAACTCCCATGCGTTTCTCTGAAAGAGAAGCAGTCTGTTCCAACACTTCAATTCACTGTGCGAAGTGAATGGAGTGTTGCTTCACTTTCTAAATGCTGTCCTTTCAGAGAAAATCACTTTCCTTTGAAAGTGCCTTAAGCTACTTGCAAGCATTAGGAAGAAACTCACATGCGTTTCTCTGAAAGAGAAACAGACTGTTCAAACACTTCAATTCACTGTGCGAAGTGAATGGAGTGTTGCTTCACTTTCTAAATTCTGTCCTTTCAGAGAAAATCACTTTCCTTTGAAAGTGCCTTAAGCAACTTGCAAGAATTCACAAGAAACTCACATGCGTTTCTCTGAAAGAGAAGCAGTCTGTTCCAACACTTCAATTCACTGTGCGAAGTGAATGGAGTGTTACTTCACTTTCTAAATGCTGTCCTTTCAGAGAAAATCACTTTCCTTTGAAAGTGCCTTAAGCTTCTTACAAGCATTCACAAGAAACACTATTGCGTTTCTATGAAAGAGAAGCAGTCTGTGCCAACACTTCAATTCATTGCGCGAAGGGAATGGAGTGTTGCTTTACTTTCTAAATGCTGTCCTTTCAGAGAAAATCACTTTCCTTTGAAAGAGCCTTAAGCTACTGACAAGCATTCAACAGAAACTCACATGCATTTCTCTGAAAGAGAGACAGTCTGTTCCAACACTTCAATTCACTGTACGAAGTGAATGGAGTGTTGCTTCACTTTCTAAATGCTGTCCTTTCAGAGAAAATCACTTTTTCTTGAAAGTGCCTTAAGCTACTTGCAAGCATTAGGAAGTAACTCACATGCGTTTCTCTGAAAGAGAAGCAGTCTGTTCCAACACTTCATTTCACTGCACGAAGGGAATGGAGTGTTGCTTCACTTTCTAAATGCTGTCCTTTCAGAGAAAATCACTTTCCTTTGAAAGTGCCTTAAGCTACTTACAAGCATTCAACAGAAACTCACATGCGTTTCTCTGAAAGAGAAGCAGTCTGTTCCAACACTTCAATTCACTGTGCGAAGTGAATGCAGTGTTGCCTCACTTTCTAAATTCTGTCCTTTCAGAGAAAATCACTTTCCTTTGAAAGTGCCTTAAACTAATTTCAAGCATTCACAAAAAACTCACATGCGTTTCTCTTAAAGAGAAGCAGTCTGTTCCAACACTTCAATTCACTGTGCGAAGTGAATGGAGTGTTGCTTCAGTTTCTAAATGCTGTCCTTTCAGAGAAAATCACTTTCCTTTGAAAGTGCCTTAAGCTTCTTACAAGCATTCACCAGAAACTCACATGCGTTTCTCTGAAAGAGAAGCAGTCTGTTCCAACACTTCAATTCACTGTTCGAAGTGAATGGAGTGTTGCTTCACTTTCTAAATGCTGTCCTTTCAGAGAAAATCACTTTCCTTTGAAAGTGCCTTAAGCTACTTGCAAGATTAGGAAGAAACTCACATGCGTTTCTCTGAAAGAGAAGCAGACTGTTCAAACACTTCAATTCACTGTGCGAAGTGAATGGAGTGTTGCTTCACTTTCTAAATTCTGTCCTTTCAGAGAAAATCACTTTCCTTTGAAAGTGCCTTAAACTACTTTCAAGCATTCACAAAAAACTCACATGCGTTTCTCTGAAAGAGAAGCAGTCTGTTCCAACACTTCAATTCACTGTGCGAAGTGAATGGCGTGTTGCTTCACTTTCTAAATGCTGTCCTTTCAGAGAAAATCACTTTCCTTTGAAAGTGCCTTAAGCAACTTGCAAGAATTCACAAGAAACTCACATGCGTTTCTCTGAAAGAGAAGCAGTCTGTTCCAACACTTTAATTCACAGTTCGAAGTGAATGGAGTGTTGCTTCACTTTCTAAATGCTGTCCTTTCAGAGAAAATCACTTTCCTTTGAAAGTGCCTTAAGCTTCTTACAAGCATTCACAAGAAACACTAATGCGTTTCTATGAAAGAGAAGCAGTCTGTGCCAACACTTCAATTCATTGCCCGAAGGGAATGGAGTGTTGCTTTACTTTCTAAATGCTGTCCTTTCAGAGAAAATCACTTTCCTTTGAAAGTGCCTTAAGCCACTTGCAAGCATTCACAAGAAACACTAATGCGTTTCTATGAAAGAGAAGCACTCTGTTAAAACACTTCAATTCACTGCACGAAGGGAATGGAGTGTTGCTTCACTTTCTAAATGCTGTCCTTTCAGAGAAAATCACTTTCCTTTGAAAGTGCCTGAAGCTACTTACAAGCATTAGGAAGAAACTCACATGCGTTTCTCTGAAAGAGAAGCAGTCTGTTCCAACACTTCAATTCACTGTGCGAAGTGAATGGAGTGTTGCTTCACTTTCTAAATGCTGTCCTTTCAGAGAAAATCACTTTCCCTTGAAAGTGCCTTAAGCTACTTGCAAGCATTAGGAAGAAACTCACATGCGTTTCTCTGAAAGAGAAGCAGTCTGTTCCAACACTTCAATTCACTGTGTGAAGTGAATGGAGTGTTGCCTCACTTTCTAAATGCTGTCCTTTCAGAGAAAATCATTTTCCTTTGAAAGTGCCTTAAGCTACTTACAAGCATTCACCAGAAACTCACATGCATTTCTCTGATAGAGAAGCAGTCTGTTCCAATACTTCAATTCACTCTGCGAAGTGAATGGAGTGTTGCTTCACTTTCTAAATGCTGTCCTTTCAGAGAAAATCACTTTCCTTTGAAAGTGCCTTAAGGTACTTACAAGCATTCAACAGAAACTCACATGCATTTCTCTGAAAGAGAAGCAGTCTGTTCCAACACTTCAATTCACTGTGCGAAGTGAATGGAGTGTTGCTTCACTTTCTAAATGCTGTCCTTTCAGAGAAAATCACTTTCCTTTGAAAGTGCCTTAAGCTACTTTCAAGCATTCACCAGAAACTCACATGCGTTTCTCTGAAAGAGAAGCAGTCTGTTCCAACACTTCAATTCACTGTGCGAAGTGAATGGAGTGTTGCTTCACTTTCTAAATGCTGTCCTTTCAGAGAAAATCACTTTCCCTTGAAAGTGCCTTAAGCTACTTACAAGCATTAGGAAGAAACTCACATGCGTTTCTCTGAAAGAGAAGCAGTCTGTTCCAACACTTCAATTCACTGTGCGAAGTGAATGGAGTGTTGCTTCACTTTCTAAATGCTGTCCTTTCAGAGAAAATCACTTTCCCTTGAAAGTGCCTTAAGCTACTTGCAAGCATTAGGAAGAAACTCACATGCGTTTCTCTGAAAGAGAAGCAGTCTGTTCCAACACTTCAATTCACTGTGCGAAGTGAATGGAGTGTTGCTTCACTTTCTAAATGCTGTCCTTTCAGAGAAAATCACTTTCCTTTGAAAGTGCCTTAAGCTACTTACAAGCATTCACCAGAAACTCACATGCGTTTCTCTGAAAGAGAAGCAGTCTGTTCCAACACTTCAATTCACTGTGCGAAGTGAATGGAGTGTTGCTTCAGTTTCTAAATGCTGTCCTTTCAGAGAAAATCACTCTCCTTTGAAAGTGCCTTAAGCAACTTGCAAGAATTCACGAGAAACTCACATGCGTTTCTCTGAAAGAGAAGCAGTCTGTTCCAACACTTCCATTCATCGTGCGAAGTGAATGGAGTGTTGCTACACTTTCTAAATGCTGTCCTTTCAGAGAAAATCACTTTCCTTTGAAAGTGCCTTAAGCTACTTACAAGCATTCACCAGAAACTCACATGCGTTTCTCTGAAAGAGAAGCAGTCTGTTCCAACACTTCAATTCACTGTGCGAAGTGAATGGAGTGTTGCTTCACTTTCTAAATGCTGTCCTTTCAGAGAAAATCACTTTCCCTTGAAAGTGCCTTAAGCTACTTGCAAGCATTAGGAAGAAACTCACATGCGTTTCTCTGAAATAGAAGCAGTCTGTTCCAACACTTCAATTCACTGTGCGAAGTGAATGGAGTGTTGCTTCACTTTCTAAATGCTGTCCTTTCAGAGAAAATCACTTTCCTTTGAAAGTGCCTTAAGCTACTTGCAAGCATTAGGAAGAAACTCACATGCGTTTTTCTGAAAGAGAAACAGACTGTTCAAACACTTCACTTCACTGTGCGAAGTGAATGGAGTGTTGCTTCACTTTCTAAATTCTGTCCTTTCAGAGAAAATCACTTTCCTTTGAAAGTGCCTTAAGCAACTTGCAAGAATTCACAAGAGACTCACATGCGTTTCTCTGAAAGAGAAGCAGTCTGTTCCAACACTTCAATTCACTGTGCGAAGTGAATGGAGTGTTACTTCACTTTCTAAATGCTGTCCTTTCAGAGAAAATCACTTTCCTTTGAAAGTGCCTTAAGCTTCTTACAAGCATTCACAAGAAACACTATTGCGTTTCTATGAAAGAGAAGCAGTCTGTGCCAACACTTCCATTCATCGTGCGAAGTGAATGGAGTGTTGCTTCACTTTCTAAATGCTGTCCTTTCAGAGAAAATCACTTTCCTTTGAAAGTGCCTTAAGCCACTTGCAAGCATTCACAAGAAACACTAATGCGTTTCTATGAAAGAGAAGCACTCTGTTCCAACACTTAAATTCACTGCACGAAGGGAATGGAGTGTTGCTTCACTTTCTAAATGCTGTCCTTTCAGAGAAAATCACTTTCCTTTGAAAGTGCCTGAAGCTACTTACAAGCATTAGGAAGAAACTCACATGCGTTTCTCTGAAAGAGAAGCAGTCTGTTCCAACACTTCAATTCACTGTGCGAAGTGAATGGAGTGTTGCATCACTTTCTAAATTCGGTCCTTTAAGAGAAAATCACTTTCCTTTAAAAGTGCCTTAAACTACTTTCAAGCATTCACAAAAAACTCACATGCGTTTCTCTGAAAGAGAAGTAGTCTGTTCCAACACTTCAATTCACAGTGCGAAGTGAATGGAGTGTTGCTTCACTTTCTAAATGCTGTCCTTTCAGAGAAAATCACTTTCCCTTGAAAGTGCCTTAAGCTACTTGCAAGCATTAGGAAGAAACTCACATGCGTTTCTCTGAAAGAGAAGCAGTCTGTTCCAACACTTCAATTCACTGTGCGAAGTGAATGGAGTGTTGCTTCACTTTCTAAATGCTGTCCTTTCAGAGAAAATCACTTTCCTTTGAAAGTGCCTTAAGCTTCTTACAAGCATTCACAAGAAACACTAATGCGTTTCTATGAAAGAGAAGCAGTCTGTTCCAACACTTCAATTCATTGCGCGAAGGGAATGGAGTGTTGCTTTACTTTCTAAATGCTGTCCTTTCAGAGAAAATCACTTTCCTTTGAAAGAGCCTTAAGCTACTGACAAGCATTCAACAGAAACTCACATGCATTTCTCTGAAAGAGAGACAGTCTGTTCCAACACTTCAATTCACTGTACGAAGTGAATGGAGTGTTGCTTCACTTTCTAAATGCTGTCCTTTCAGAGAAAATCACTTTCCTTTGAAAGTGCCTTAAGCCACTTGCAAGCATTCACAAGAAACACTAATGCGTTTCTATGAAAGAGAAGCACTCTGTTCCAACACTTCAATTCACTGCACGAAGGGAATGGAGTGTTGCTTCACTTTCTAAATGCTGTCCTTTCAGAGAAAATCACTTTCCTTTGAAAGTGCCTGAAGCTACTTACAAGCTTTAGGAAGAAACTCACATGCGTTTCTCTGAAAGAGAAGCAGTCTGTTCCAACACTTCAATTCACTGTGCGAAGTGAATGGAGTGTTGCATCACTTTCTAAATTCGGTCCTTTCAGAGAAAATTACTTTCCTTTGAAAGTGCCTTAAACTACTTTCAAGCATTCACAAAAAACTCACATGCGTTTCTCTGAAAGAGAAGCAGTCTGTTCCAACACTTCAATTCACTGTGTGAAGTGAATGGAGTGTTGCTTCACTTTCTAAATGCTGTCCTTTCAGAGAAAATCACTTTCCCTTGAAAGTGCCTTAAGCTACTTGCAAGCATTAGGAAGAAACTCACATGCGTTTCTCTGAAAGAGAAGCAGTCTGTTCCAACACTTCAATTCACTGTGCGAAGTGAATGGAGTGTTGCTTCAGTTTCTAAATGCTGTCCTTTCAGAGAAAATCACTTTCCTTTGAAAGTGCCTTAAGCTTCTTACAAGCATTCACCAGAAACTCCCATGCGTTTCTCTGAAAGAGAAGCAGTCTGTTCCAACACTTCAATTCACTGTGCGAAGTGAATGGAGTGTTGCTTCACTTTCTAAATGCTGTCCTTTCAGAGAAAATCACTTTCCTTTGAAAGTGCCTTAAGCTACTTGGAAGCATTAGGAAGAAACTCACATGCGTTTCTCTGAAAGAGAAGCAGACTGTTCAAACACTTCAATTCACTGTGCGAAGTGAATGGAGTGTTGCTTCACTTTCTAAATGCTGTCCTTTCAGAGAAAATCACTTTCCTTTGAAAGTGCCTTAAGGTACTTACAAGCATTCAACAGAAACTCACATGCATTTCTCTGAAAGAGAAGCAGTCTGTTCCAACACTTCAATTCACTGTGCGAAGTGAATGGAGTGTTGCTTCACTTTCTAAATGCTGTCCTTTCAGAGAAAATCACTTTCCTTTGAAAGTGCCTTAAGCTACTTTCAAGCATTCACCAGAAACTCACATGCGTTTCTCTGAAAGAGAAGCAGTCTGTTCCAACACTTCAATTCACTGTGCGAAGTGAATGGAGTGTTGCTTCACTTTCTAAATGCTGTCCTTTCAGAGAAAATCACTTTCCCTTGAAAGTGCCTTAAGCTACTTACAAGCATTAGGAAGAAACTCACATGCGTTTCTCTGAAAGAGAAGCAGTCTGTTCCAACACTTCAATTCACTGTGCGAAGTGAATGGAGTGTTGCTTCACTTTCTAAATGCTGTCCTTTCAGAGAAAATCACTTTCCCTTGAAAGTGCCTTAAGCTACTTGCAAGCATTAGGAAGAAACTCACATGCGTTTCTCTGAAAGAGAAGCAGTCTGTTCCAACACTTCAATTCACTGTGCGAAGTGAATGGAGTGTTGCTTCACTTTCTAAATGCTGTCCTTTCAGAGAAAATCACTTTCCTTTGAAAGTGCCTTAAGCTACTTACAAGCATTCACCAGAAACTCACATGCGTTTCTCTGAAAGAGAAGCAGTCTGTTCCAACACTTCAATTCACTGTGCGAAGTGAATGGAGTGTTGCTTCAGTTTCTACATGCTGTCCTTTCAGAGAAAATCACTCTCCTTTGAAAGTGCCTTAAGCAACTTGCAAGAATTCACAAGAAACTCACATGCGTTTCTCTGAAAGAGAAGCAGTCTGTTCCAACACTTCAATTCATCGTGCGAAGTGAATGGAGTGTTGCTTCACTTTCTAAATGCTGTCCTTTCAGAGAAAATCACTTTCCTTTGAAAGTGCCTTAAGCTACTTACAAGCATTCACCAGAAACTCACATGCGTTTCTCTGAAAGAGAAGCAGTCTGTTCCAACACTTCAATTCACTGTGCGAAGTGAATGGAGTGTTGCTTCACTTTCTAAATGCTGTCCTTTCAAAGAAAATCACTTTCCCTTGAAAGTGCCTTAAGCTACTTGCAAGCATTAGGAAGAAACTCACATGCGTTTCTCTGAAAGAGAAGCAGTCTGTTCCAACACTTCAATTCACTGTGCGAAGTGAATGGAGTGTTGCTTCAGTTTCTAAATGCTGTCCTTTCAGAGAAAATCACTTTCCTTTGAAAGTGCCTTAAGCTTCTTACAAGCATTCACCAGAAACTCCCATGCGTTTCTCTGAAAGAGAAGCAGTCTGTTCCAACACTTCAATTCACTGTGCGAAGTGAATGGAGTGTTGCTTCACTTTCTAAATGCTGTCCTTTCAGAGAAAATCACTTTCCTTTGAAAGTGCCTTAAGCTACTTGCAAGCATTAGGAAGAAACTCACATGCGTTTCTCTGAAAGAGAAACAGACTGTTCAAACACTTCAATTCACTGTGCGAAGTGAATGGAGTGTTGCTTCACTTTCTAAATTCTGTCCTTTCAGAGAAAATCACTTTCCTTTGAAAGTGCCTTAAGCAACTTGCAAGAATTCACAAGAAACTCACATGCGTTTCTCTGAAAGAGAAGCAGTCTGTTCCAACACTTCAATTCACTGTGCTAAGTGAATTTAGTGTTACTTCACTTTCTAAATGCTGTCCTTTCAGAGAAAATCACTTTCCTTTGAAAGTGCCTTAAGCTTCTTACAAGCATTCACAAGAAACACTAATGCGTTTCTATGAAAGAGAAGCAGTCTGTTCCAACACTTCAATTCATTGCGCGAAGGGAATGGAGTGTTGCTTTACTTTCTAAATGCTGTCCTTTCAGAGAAAATCACTTTCCTTTGAAAGAGCCTTAAGCTACTGACAAGCATTCAACAGAAACTCACATGCATTTCTCTGAAAGAGAGACAGTCTGTTCCAACACTTCAATTCACTGTACGAAGTGAATGGAGTGTTGCTTCACTTTCTAAATGCTGTCCTTTCAGAGAAAATCACTTTCCTTTGAAAGTGCCTTAAGCCACTTGCAAGCATTCACAAGAAACACTAATGCGTTTCTATGAAAGAGAAGCACTCTGTTCCAACACTTCAATTCACTGCACGAAGGGAATGGAGTGTTGCTTCACTTTCTAAATGCTGTCCTTTCAGAGAAAATCACTTTCCTTTGAAAGTGCCTGAAGCTACTTACAAGCATTAGGAAGAAACTCACATGCGTTTCTCTGAAAGAGAAGCAGTCTGTTCCAACACTTCAATTCACTGTGCGAAGTGAATGGAGTGTTGCATCACTTTCTAAATTCGGTCCTTTCAGAGAAAATTACTTTCCTTTGAAAGTGCCTTAAACTACTTTCAAGCATTCACAAAAAACTCACATGCGTTTCTCTGAAAGAGAAGCAGTCTGTTCCAACACTTCAATTCACTGTGCGAAGTGAATGGAGTGTTGCTTCACTTTCTAAATGCTGTCCTTTCAGAGAAAATCACTTTCCCTTGAAAGTGCCTTAAGATACTTGCAAGCATTAGGAAGAAACTCACATGCGTTTCTCTGAAAGAGAAGCAGTCTGTTCCAACACTTCAATTCACTGTGCGAAGTGAATGGAGTGTTGCTTCAGTTTCTAAATGCTGTCCTTTCAGAGAAAATCACTTTCCTTTGAAAGTGCCTTAAGCTTCTTACAAGCATTCACCAGAAACTCCCATGCGTTTCTCTGAAAGAGAAGCAGTCTGTTCCAACACTTCAATTCACTGTGCGAAGTGAATGGAGTGTTACTTCACTTTCTAAATGCTGTCCTTTCAGAGAAAATCACTTTCCTTTGAAAGTGCCTTAAGCTTCTTACAAGCATTCACAAGAAACACTATTGCGTTTCTATGAAAGAGAAGCAGTCTGTGCCAACACTTCAATTCATTGCGCGAAGGGAATGGAGTGTTGCTTTACTTTCTAAATGCTGTCCTTTCAGAGAAAATCACTTTCCTTTGAAAGAGCCTTTAGCTACTGACAAGCATTCAACAGAAACTCACATGCATTTCTCTGAAAGAGAGGCAGTCTGTTCCAACACTTCAATTCACTGTACAAAGTGAATGGAGTGTTGCTTCACTTTCTAAATGCTGTCCTTTCAGAGAAAATCACTTTCCTTTGAAAGTGCCTTAAGCCACTTGCAAGCATTCACAAGAAACACTAATGCGTTTCTATGAAAGAGAAGCACTCTGTTCCAACACTTAAATTCACTGCACGAAGGGAATGGAGTGTTGCTTCACTTTCTAAATGCTGTCCTTTCAGAGAAAATCACTTTCCTTTGAAAGTGCCTGAAGCTACTTACAAGCATTAGGAAGAAACTCACATGCGTTTCTCTGAAAGAGAAGCAGTCTGTTCCAACACTTCAATTCACTGTGCGAAGTGAATGGAGTGTTGCATCACTTTCTAAATTCGGTCCTTTAAGAGAAAATCACTTTCCTTTAAAAGTGCCTTAAACTACTTTCAAGCATTCACAAAAAACTCACATGCGTTTCTCTGAAAGAGAAGTAGTCTGTTCCAACACTTCAATTCACAGTGCGAAGTGAATGGAGTGTTGCTTCACTTTCTAAATGCTGTCCTTTCAGAGAAAATCACTTTCCCTTGAAAGTGCCTTAAGCTACTTGCAAGCATTAGGAAGAAACTCACATGCGTTTCTCTGAAAGAGAAGCAGTCTGTTCCAACACTTCAATTCACTGTGCGAAGTGAATGGAGTGTTGCTTCACTTTCTAAATGCTGTCCTTTCAGAGAAAATCACTTTCCCTTGAAAGTGCCTTAAGCTACTTGCAAGCATTAGGAAGAAACTCACATGCGTTTCTCTGAAAGAGAAGCAGTCTGTTCCAACACTTCAATTCACTGTGCGAAGTGAATGGAGTGTTGCTTCACTTTCTAAATGCTGTCCTTTCAGAGAAAATCACTTTCCTTTGAAAGTGCCTTAAGCTACTTACAAGCATTCACCAGAAACTCACATGCGTTTCTCTGAAAGAGAAGCAGTCTGTTCCAACACTTCAATTCACTGTGCGAAGTGAATGGAGTGTTGCTTCAGTTTCTAAATGCTGTCCTTTCAGAGAAAATCACTCTCCTTTGAAAGTGCCTTAAGCAACTTGCAAGAATTCACAAGAAACTCACATGCGTTTCTCTGAAAGAGAAGCAGTCTGTTCCAACACTTCAATTCATCGTGCGAAGTGAATGGAGTGTTGCTTCACTTTCTAAATGCTGTCCTTTCAGAGAAAATCACTTTCCTTTGAAAGTGCCTTAAGCTACTTACAAGCATTCACCAGAAACTCACATGCGTTTCTCTGAAAGAGAAGCAGTCTGTTCCAACACTTCAATTCACTGTGCGAAGTGAATGGAGTGTTGCTTCACTTTCTAAATGCTGTCCTTTCAAAGAAAATCACTTTCCCTTGAAAGTGCCTTAAGCTACTTGCAAGCATTAGGAAGAAACTCACATGCGTTTCTCTGAAAGAGAAGCAGTCTGTTCCAACACTTCAATTCACTGTGCGAAGTGAATGGAGTGTTGCTTCAGTTTCTAAATGCTGTCCTTTCAGAGAAAATCACTTTCCTTTGAAAGTGCCTTAAGCTTCTTACAAGCATTCACCAGAAACTCCCATGCGTTTCTCTGAAAGAGAAGCAGTCTGTTCCAACACTTCAATTCACTGTGCGAAGTGAATGGAGTGTTGCTTCACTTTCTAAATGCTGTCCTTTCAGAGAAAATCACTTTCCTTTGAAAGTGCCTTAAGCTACTTGCAAGCATTAGGAAGAAACTCACATGCGTTTCTCTGAAAGAGAAACAGACTGTTCAAACACTTCAATTCACTGTGCGAAGTGAATGGAGTGTTGCTTCACTTTCTAAATTCTGTCCTTTCAGAGAAAATCACTTTCCTTTGAAAGTGCCTTAAGCAACTTGCAAGAATTCACAAGAAACTCACATGCGTTTCTCTGAAAGAGAAGCAGTCTGTTCCAACACTTCAATTCACTGTGCTAAGTGAATTTAGTGTTACTTCACTTTCTAAATGCTGTCCTTTCAGAGAAAATCACTTTCCTTTGAAAGTGCCTTAAGCTTCTTACAAGCATTCACAAGAAACACTAATGCGTTTCTATGAAAGAGAAGCAGTCTGTTCCAACACTTCAATTCATTGCGCGAAGGGAATGGAGTGTTGCTTTACTTTCTAAATGCTGTCCTTTCAGAGAAAATCACTTTCCTTTGAAAGAGCCTTAAGCTACTGACAAGCATTCAACAGAAACTCACATGCATTTCTCTGAAAGAGAGACAGTCTGTTCCAACACTTCAATTCACTGTACGAAGTGAATGGAGTGTTGCTTCACTTTCTAAATGCTGTCCTTTCAGAGAAAATCACTTTCCTTTGAAAGTGCCTTAAGCCACTTGCAAGCATTCACAAGAAACACTAATGCGTTTCTATGAAAGAGAAGCACTCTGTTCCAACACTTCAATTCACTGCACGAAGGGAATGGAGTGTTGCTTCACTTTCTAAATGCTGTCCTTTCAGAGAAAATCACTTTCCTTTGAAAGTGCCTGAAGCTACTTACAAGCATTAGGAAGAAACTCACATGCGTTTCTCTGAAAGAGAAGCAGTCTGTTCCAACACTTCAATTCACTGTGCGAAGTGAATGGAGTGTTGCATCACTTTCTAAATTCGGTCCTTTCAGAGAAAATTACTTTCCTTTGAAAGTGCCTTAAACTACTTTCAAGCATTCACAAAAAACTCACATGCGTTTCTCTGAAAGAGAAGCAGTCTGTTCCAACACTTCAATTCACTGTGCGAAGTGAATGGAGTGTTGCTTCACTTTCTAAATGCTGTCCTTTCAGAGAAAATCACTTTCCCTTGAAAGTGCCTTAAGCTACTTGCAAGCATTAGGAAGAAACTCACATGCGTTTCTCTGAAAGAGAAGCAGTCTGTTCCAACACTTCAATTCACTGTGCGAAGTGAATGGAGTGTTGCTTCAGTTTCTAAATGCTGTCCTTTCAGAGAAAATCACTTTCCTTTGAAAGTGCCTTAAGCTTCTTACAAGCATTCACCAGAAACTCCCATGCGTTTCTCTGAAAGAGAAGCAGTCTGTTCCAACACTTCAATTCACTGTGCGAAGTGAATGGAGTGTTGCTTCACTTTCTAAATGCTGTCCTTTCAGAGAAAATCACTTTCCTTTGAAAGTGCCTTAAGCTACTTGCAAGCATTAGGAAGAAACTCACATGCGTTTCTCTGAAAGAGAAGCAGACTGTTCAAACACTTCAATTCACTGTGCGAAGTGAATGGAGTGTTGCTTCACTTTCTAAATGCTGTCCTTTCAGAGAAAATCACTTTCCTTTGAAAGTGCCTTAAGGTACTTACAAGCATTCAACAGAAACTCACATGCATTTCTCTGAAAGAGAAGCAGTCTGTTCCAACACTTCAATTCACTGTGCGAAGTGAATGGAGTGTTGCTTCACTTTCTAAATGCTGTCCTTTCAGAGAAAATCACTTTCCTTTGAAAGTGCCTTAAGCTACTTTCAAGCATTCACCAGAAACTCACATGCGTTTCTCTGAAAGAGAAGCAGTCTGTTCCAACACTTCAATTCACTGTGCGAAGTGAATGGAGTGTTGCTTCACTTTCTAAATGCTGTCCTTTCAGAGAAAATCACTTTCCCTTGAAAGTGCCTTAAGCTACTTACAAGCATTAGGAAGAAACTCACATGCGTTTCTCTGAAAGAGAAGCAGTCTGTTCCAACACTTCAATTCACTGTGCGAAGTGAATGGAGTGTTGCTTCACTTTCTAAATGCTGTCCTTTCAGAGAAAATCACTTTCCCTTGAAAGTGCCTTAAGCTACTTGCAAGCATTAGGAAGAAACTCACATGCGTTTCTCTGAAAGAGAAGCAGTCTGTTCCAACACTTCAATTCACTGTGCGAAGTGAATGGAGTGTTGCTTCACTTTCTAAATGCTGTCCTTTCAGAGAAAATCACTTTCCTTTGAAAGTGCCTTAAGCTACTTACAAGCATTCACCAGAAACTCACATGCGTTTCTCTGAAAGAGAAGCAGTCTGTTCCAACACTTCAATTCACTGTGCGAAGTGAATGGAGTGTTGCTTCAGTTTCTAAATGCTGTCCTTTCAGAGAAAATCACTCTCCTTTGAAAGTGCCTTAAGCAACTTGCAAGAATTCACAAGAAACTCACATGCGTTTCTCTGAAAGAGAAGCAGTCTGTTCCAACACTTCAATTCATCGTGCGAAGTGAATGGAGTGTTGCTTCACTTTCTAAATGCTGTCCTTTCAGAGAAAATCACTTTCCTTTGAAAGTGCCTTAAGCTACTTACAAGCATTCACCAGAAACTCACATGCGTTTCTCTGAAAGAGAAGCAGTCTGTTCCAACACTTCAATTCACTGTGCGAAGTGAATGGAGTGTTGCTTCACTTTCTAAATGCTGTCCTTTCAAAGAAAATCACTTTCCCTTGAAAGTGCCTTAAGCTACTTGCAAGCATTAGGAAGAAACTCACATGCGTTTCTCTGAAAGAGAAGCAGTCTGTTCCAACACTTCAATTCACTGTGCGAAGTGAATGGAGTGTTGCTTCAGTTTCTAAATGCTGTCCTTTCAGAGAAAATCACTTTCCTTTGAAAGTGCCTTAAGCTTCTTACAAGCATTCACCAGAAACTCCCATGCGTTTCTCTGAAAGAGAAGCAGTCTGTTCCAACACTTCAATTCACTGTGCGAAGTGAATGGAGTGTTGCTTCACTTTCTAAATGCTGTCCTTTCAGAGAAAATCACTTTCCTTTGAAAGTGCCTTAAGCTACTTGCAAGCATTAGGAAGAAACTCACATGCGTTTCTCTGAAAGAGAAACAGACTGTTCAAACACTTCAATTCACTGTGCGAAGTGAATGGAGTGTTGCTTCACTTTCTAAATTCTGTCCTTTCAGAGAAAATCACTTTCCTTTGAAAGTGCCTTAAGCAACTTGCAAGAATTCACAAGAAACTCACATGCGTTTCTCTGAAAGAGAAGCAGTCTGTTCCAACACTTCAATTCACTGTGCTAAGTGAATTTAGTGTTACTTCACTTTCTAAATGCTGTCCTTTCAGAGAAAATCACTTTCCTTTGAAAGTGCCTTAAGCTTCTTACAAGCATTCACAAGAAACACTATTGCGTTTCTATGAAAGAGAAGCAGTCTGTGCCAACACTTCAATTCATTGCGCGAAGGGAATGGAGTGTTGCTTTACTTTCTAAATGCTGTCCTTTCAGAGAAAATCACTTTCCTTTGAAAGAGCCTTTAGCTACTGACAAGCATTCAACAGAAACTCACATGCATTTCTCTGAAAGAGAGGCAGTCTGTTCCAACACTTCAATTCACTGTACAAAGTGAATGGAGTGTTGCTTCACTTTCTAAATGCTGTCCTTTCAGAGAAAATCACTTTCCTTTGAAAGTGCCTTAAGCCACTTGCAAGCATTCACAAGAAACACTAATGCGTTTCTATGAAAGAGAAGCACTCTGTTCCAACACTTAAATTCACTGCACGAAGGGAATGGAGTGTTGCTTCACTTTCTAAATGCTGTCCTTTCAGAGAAAATCACTTTCCTTTGAAAGTGCCTGAAGCTACTTACAAGCATTAGGAAGAAACTCACATGCGTTTCTCTGAAAGAGAAGCAGTCTGTTCCAACACTTCAATTCACTGTGCGAAGTGAATGGAGTGTTGCATCACTTTCTAAATTCGGTCCTTTAAGAGAAAATCACTTTCCTTTAAAAGTGCCTTAAACTACTTTCAAGCATTCACAAAAAACTCACATGCGTTTCTCTGAAAGAGAAGTAGTCTGTTCCAACACTTCAATTCACAGTGCGAAGTGAATGGAGTGTTGCTTCACTTTCTAAATGCTGTCCTTTCAGAGAAAATCACTTTCCCTTGAAAGTGCCTTAAGCTACTTGCAAGCATTAGGAAGAAACTCACATGCGTTTCTCTGAAAGAGAAGCAGTCTGTTCCAACACTTCAATTCACTGTGCGAAGTGAATGGAGTGTTGCTTCACTTTCTAAATGCTGTCCTTTCAGAGAAAATCACTTTCCTTTGAAAGTGCCTTAAGCTTCTTACAAGCATTCACAAGAAACACTAATGCGTTTCTATGAAAGAGAAGCAGTCTGTTCCAACACTTCAATTCATTGCGCGAAGGGAATGGAGTGTTGCTTTACTTTCTAAATGCTGTCCTTTCAGAGAAAATCACTTTCCTTTGAAAGAGCCTTAAGCTACTGACAAGCATTCAACAGAAACTCACATGCATTTCTCTGAAAGAGAGACAGTCTGTTCCAACACTTCAATTCACTGTGCGAAGTGAATGGAGTGTTGCTTCAGTTTCTAAATGCTGTCCTTTCAGAGAAAATCACTTTCCTTTGAAAGAGCCTTTAGCTACTGACAAGCATTCAACAGAAACTCACATGCATTTCTCTGAAAGATAGGCAGTCTGTTCCAACACTTCAATTCACTGTACAAAGTGAATGGAGTGTTGCTTCACTTTCTAAATGCTGTCCTTTCAGAGAAAATCACTTTCCTTTGAAAGTGCCTTAAGCCACTTGCAAGCATTCACAAGAAACACTAATGCGTTTCTATGAAAGAGAAGCACTCTGTTCCAACACTTCAATTCACTGCACGAAGGGAATGGAGTGTTGCTTCACTTTCTAAATGCTGTCCTTTCAGAGAAAATCACTTTCCTTTGAAAGTGCCTGAAGCTACTTACAAGCATTAGGAAGAAACTCACATGCGTTTCTCTGAAAGAGAAGCAGTCTGTTCCAACACTTCAATTCACTGTGCGAAGTGAATGGAGTGTTGCTTCACTTTCTAAATGCTGTCCTTTCAGAGAAAATCACTTTCCCTTGAAAGTGCCTTAAGCTACTTGCAAGCATTAGGAAGAAACTCACATGCGTTTCTCTGAAAGAGAAGCAGTCTGTTCCAACACTTCAATTCACTGTGCGAAGTGAATGGAGTGTTGCTTCACTTTCTAAATGCTGTCCTTTCAGAGAAAATCACTTTCTTTGAAAGTGCCTTAAGCAACTTGCAAGAATTCACAAGAAACTCACATGCGTTTCTCTGAAAGAGAAGCAGTCTGTTCCAACACTTCAATTCACTGTGCGAAGTGAATGGAGTGTTGCTTCACTTTGTAAATGCTGTCCTTTCAGAGAAAATCACTTTCCTTTGAAAGTGCCTTAAGCTTCTTACAAGCATTCACAAGAAACACTAATGCGATTCTATGAAAGAGAAGCAGTCTGTTCCAACACTTCAATTCATTGCGCGAAGGGAATGGAGTGTTGCTTTACTTTCTAAATGCTGTCCTTTCAGAGAAAATCACTTTCCTTTGAAAGAGCCTTAAGCTACTGACAAGCATTCAACAGAAACTCACATGCATTTCTCTGAAAGAGAGGCAGTCTGTTCCAACACTTCAATTCACTGTACAAAGTGAATGGAGTGTTGCTTCACTTTCTAAATGCTGTCCTTTCAGAGAAAATCACTTTCCTTTGAAAGTGCCTTAAGCAACTTGCAAGCATTCACAAGAAACTCACATGCGTTTCTCTGAAAGAGAAGCAGTCTGTTCCAACACTTCTATTCACTGTGTGAAGTGAATGGAGTGTTGCTTCACTTTCTAAATGCTGTCCTTTCAGAGAAAATCACTTTCCTTTGAAAGTGTCTTAAGCTACTTACAAGCATTCAACAGAAATTCACATGCGTTTCTCTGAAAGAGAAGCAGTCTGTTCCAACACTTCAATTCACTATGTGAAGTGAATGGAGTGTTGCTTCACTTTCTAAATGCTGTCCTTTCAGAGAAAATCACTTTCCCTTGAAAGTGCCTTAAGCTACTTGCAAGCATTAGGAAGAAACTCACATGCGTTTTTCTGAAAGAGAAGCAGTCTGTTCCAACACTTCAATTCACTGTGCGAAGTGAATGGAGTGTTGCTTCACTTTCTAAATGCTGTCCTTTCAGAGAAAATCACTTTCCTTTGAAAGTGCCTTAAGCTACTTACAAGCATTCACCAGAAACTCACATGCGTTTCTCTGAAAGAGAAGCAGTCTGTTCCAACACTTCAATTCACTGTGCGAAGTGAATGGAGTGTTGCTTCACTTTCTAAATGCTGTCCTTTCAGAGAAAATCACTCTCCTTTGAAAGTGCCTTAAGCAACTTGCAAGAATTCACAAGAAACTCACATGCGTTTCTCTGAAAGAGAAGCAGTCTGTTCCAACACTTCAATTCACTGTGTGAAGGGAATGGAGTGTTGCTTCACTTTCTAAATGCTGTCCTTTCAGAGAACTTCACTTTCCTTTGAAAGTGCCTTAAGCTACTTACAAGCATTCATCAGAAACTCACATGCGTTTCTCTGAAAGAGAAGCAGTCTGTTCCAATACTTCAATTCACTCTGCGATGTGAATGGAGTGTTGCTTCACTTTCTAAATGCTGTCCTTTCAGAGAAAATCACTTTCCTTTGAATGTGCCTTAAGCTACTTACAATCATTCAAAAGAAACTCACATGCGTTTCTCTGAAAGAGAAGCAGTCTGTTCCAACACTTCAATTCACTGTGCGAAGTGAATGGAGTGTTGCTTCACTTTCTAAATGCTGTCCTTTCAGAGAAAATCATTTTCCTTTGAAAGTGCCTTAAGCTACTTACAAGCATTCACCAGAAACTAACATGCGTTTCTCTGAAAGAGAAGCAGTCTGTTCCAACACTTCAATTCACTGTGCGAAGTGAATGGAGTGTTGCATCACTTTCTAAATTCTGTCCTTTCAGAGAATATCACTTTCCTTTGAAAGTGCCTTAAACTACTTTCAAGCATTCACAAAAAACTCACATGCGTTTCTCTTAAAGAGAAGCAGTCTGTTCCAACACTTCAATTCACTGTCCGAAGTGAATGGAGTGTTGCTTCAGTTTCTAAATGCTGTCCTTTCAGAGAAAATCACTTTCCTTTGAAAGTGCCTTAAGCTTCTTACAAGCATTCACCAGAAGCTCACATGCGTTTCTCTGAAAGAGAAGCAGTCTGTTCCAACACTTCAATTCACTGTGCGAAGTGAATGGAGTGTTGCTTCACTTTCTTAATGCTGTCCTTTCAGAGAAAATCACTTTCCTTTGAAAGTGCCTTAAGCTACTTGCAAGCATTAGGAAGAAACTCACATGCGTTTCTCTGAAAGAGAAGCAGACTGTTCAAACACTTCAATTCACTGTGCGAAGTGAATGGAGTGTTGCTTCACTTTCTAAATTCTGTCCTTTCAGAGAAAATCACTTTCCTTTGAAAGTGCCTTAAACTACTTTCAAGCATTCACAAAAAACTCACATGCGTTTCTCTGAAAGAGAAGCGGTCTGTTCCAACACTTCAATTCACTGTGCGAAGTGAATGGAGTGTTGCTTCACTCTCTAAATGCTGTCCTTTCAGAGAAATCATTTTCCTTTGAAAGTGCCTTAAGCAACTTGCAAGAATTCACAAGAAACTCACATGCGTTTCTCTGAAAGAGAAGCAGTCTGTTCCAACACTTCAATTAACTGTGCGAAGTGAATGGAGTGTTGCTTCACTTTGTAAATGCTGTCCTTTCAGAGAAAATCACTTTCCTTTGAAAGTGCCTTAAGCTTCTTACAAGCATTCACAAGAAACACTAATGCGTTTCTATGAAAGAGAAGCAGTCTGTTCCAACACTTCTATTCATTGCGCGAAGGGAATGGAGTGTTGCTTTACTTTCTAAATGCTGTCCTTTCAGAGAAAATCACTTTCCTTTGAAAGAGCCTTAAGCCACTGACAAGCATTCAACAGAAACTCACATGCATTTCTCTGAAAGAGAGGCAGACTGTTCCAACACTTCAATTCACTGTACAAAGTGAATGGAGTGTTGTTTCACTTTCTAAATGCTGTCCTTTCAGAGAAAATCACTTTCCTTTGAAAGTGCCTTAAGCAACTTGCAAGCATTCACAAAAAACTCACATGCGTTTCTCTGAAAGAGAAGCAGTCTGTTCCAACACTTCTATTCACTGTGCGAAGTGAATGGTGTGTTGCTTCACTTTCTAAATGCTGTCCTTTCAGAGAAAATCACTTTCCTTTGAAAGTGCCTTAAGCTACTTGCAAGCATTAGGAAGAAGCTCACATGCGTTTCTCTGAAAGAGAAGCAGACTGTTCCAACACTTCAATTCACTGTGCGAAGTGAATGGAGTGTTGCTTCACTTTCTAAATTCTGTCCTTTCAGAGAAAATCACTTTCCTTTGAAAGTGCCTTAAATTACTTTCAAGCATTCACAAAAATCTCACATGCGTTTCTCTGAAAGAGAAGCAGTCTGTTCCAACACTTCAATTCACTGTCCGAAGTGAATGGAGTGTTGCTTCACTTTCTAAATGCTGTCCTTTCAGAGAAAATCACTTTCCTATGAAAGTGCCTGAAGCAACTTGCAAGAATTCACAAGAAACTCACATGCGTTTCTCAGAAAGAGAAGCAGTCTGTTCCAACACTTCAATTCACTGTGCGAAGTGAATGGAGTGTTGCTTCACTTTCTAAATGCTGTCCTTTCAGAGAAAATCACTTTCCTTTGAAAGTGCCTTAAGCTAGTTACAAGCATTAGGAAGAAACTCACATGCGTTTCTCTGAAAGAGAAGCAGTCTGTTCCAACACTTCAATTCACTGTGCGAAATGAATGGAGTGTTGCATCACTTTCTAAATTCTGTCCTTTCAGAGAAAATCACTTTCCTTTGAAAGTGCCTTAAACTAATTTCAAGCATTCACAAAAAACTCACATGCGTTTCTCTTAAAGAGAAGCTGTCTGTTTCAACACTTCAATTCACTGTGCGAAGTGAATGGAGTGTTGCTTCAGTTTCTAAATGCTGTCCTTTCAGAGAAAATCACTTTCCTTTGAAAGTGCCTTAGGCTTCTTACAAGCATTCAACAGAAACTCACATACGTTTCTCTGAAAGAGAAGCAGTCTGTTCCAACACTTCAATTCACTGTTCGAAGTGAATGGAGTGTTGCTTCACTTTCTAAATGCTGTCCTTTCAGAGAAAATCACTTTCCTTTGAAAGTGCCTTAAGCTACTTGCAAGCATAGGAAGAAACTCACATTCGTTTCTCGGAAAGAGAAGCAGACTGTTCAAACACTTCAATTCACTGTGCGAAGTGAATGGAGTGTTGCTTCACTTTCTAAATTCTGTCCTTTCAGAGAAAATCACTTTCCTTTGAAAGTGCCTTAAACTACTTTCAAGCATTCAAAAAAAACTCACATGCGTTTCTCTGAAAGAGAAGCAGTCTGTTCCAACACTTCAATTCACTGTGCGAAGTAAATGGAGTGTTGCTTCACTTTCTAAATGCTCTCCTTTCAGAGAAAATCAGTTTCCTTTGAAAGTGCCTTAAGCTACTTACAAGCATTCAACAGAAATTCACATGCGTTTCTCTGAAAGAGAAGCAGTCTGTTCCAACACTTCAATTCACTATGTGAAGTGAATGGAGTGTTGCTTCACTTCCTAAATGCTGTCCTTTCAGAGAAAATCACTTTCCCTTGAAAGTGCCTTAAGCTACTTGCAAGCATTAGGAAAAAACTCACATGCGTTTCTCTGAAAGAGAAGCAGTCTGTTCCAACATTTCAATTCACTGTGCGAAGTGAATGAAGTGTTGCTTCACTTTCTAAATGCTGTCCTTTCTGAGAAAATCACTTTCCTTTGAAAGTGCCTTAAGCTACTTACAAGCATTCACCAGAAACTCACATGCGTTTCTCTGAAAGAGAAGCAGTCTGTTCCAACACTTCAATTCACTGTGCGAAGTGAATGGAGTGTTGCTTCAGTTTCTAAATGCTGTCCTTTCAGAGAAAATCACTCTCCTTTGAAAGTGCCTTTAGCAACTTGCAAGAATTCACAAGAAACTCACATGCGTTTCTCTGAAAGAGAAGCAGTCTGTTCCAACACTTCAATTCATCGTGCGAAATGAATGGAGTGTTGCTTCACTTTCTAAATGCTGTCCTTTCAGAGAACTTCACTTTCCTTTGAAAGTGCCTTAAGCTTCTTACAAGCATTCACCAGAAACTCACATGCGTTTCTCTGAAAGAGAAGCAGTCTGTTCCAATACTTCAATTCACTCTGCGAAGTGAATGGAGTGTTGCTTCACTTTCTAAATGCTGTCCTTTCAGAGAAAATCACTTTCCTTTGAATGTGCCTTAAGCTACTTACAAGCATTCAACAGAAACTCACATGCATTTCTCTGAAAGAGAAGCAGTCTGTTCCAACACTTCAATTCACTGTGCGAAGTGAATGGAGTGTTGCTTCACTTTCTAAATGCTGTCCTTTCAGAAAAAATCATTTTCCTTTGAAAGTGCCTTAAGCTACTTACAAGCATTCACCAGAAACTAACATGCGTTTCTGTGAAAGAGAAGCAGTCTGTTCCAACACTTCAATTCACTGTGCGAAGTGAATGGAGTGTTGCATCACTTTCTAAATTCTGTCCTTTCAGAGAAAATCACTTTCCTTTGAAAGTGCCTTAAACTACTTTCAAGCATTCACAAAAAACTCACATGCGTTTCTCTTAAAGAGAAGCAGTCTGTTCCAACACTTCAATTCACTGTCCGAAGTGAATGGAGTGTTGCTTCAGTTTCTAAATGCTGTCCTTTCAGAGAAAATCACTTTCCTTTAAGTGCCTTAAGCTTCTTACAAGCATTCACCAGAAGCTCACATGCGTTTCTCTGAAAGAGAAGCAGTATGTTACAACACTTCAATTCACTGTGCGAAGTGAATGGAGTGTTGCTTTACTTTCTTAATGCTGTCCTTTCAGAGAAAATCACTTTCCTTTGAAAGTGACTTAAGCTACTTGCAAGCATTAGGAAGAAACTCACATGCGTTTCTCTGAAAGAGAAGCAGACTGTTCAAACACTTCAATTCACTGTGCGAAGTGAATGGAGTGTTGCTTCACTTTCTAAATGCTGTCCTTTCAGAGAAAATCACTTTCTTTGAAAGTGCCTTAAGCAACTTGCAAGAATTCACAAGAAACTCACATGCGTTTCTCTGAAAGAGAAGCAGTCTGTTCCAACACTTCAATTCACTGTGCGAAGTGAATGGAGTGTTGCTTCACTTTGTAAATGCTGTCCTTTCAGAGAAAATCACTTTCCTTTGAAAGTGCCTTAAGCTTCTTACAAGCATTCACAAGAAACACTAATGCGTTTCTATGAAAGAGAAGCAGTCTGTTCCAACACTTCAATTCACTGTGCGAAGTGAATGGAGTGCTGCTTCACTTTCTAAATGCTGTACTTTCAGAGAAAATCACTTTCCTTTGAAAGTGCCTTAAGCTACTTGCAAGCATTAGGAAGAAACTCACATGCGTTTCTCTGAAAGAGAAGCAGACTGTTCAAACACTTCAATTCACTGTGCGAAGTGAATGGAGTGTTGCTTCACTTTCTAAATTCTGTCCTTTCAGAGAAAATCACTTTCCTTTGAAAGTGCCTTAAACTACTTTCAAGCATTCACAAAAAACTCACCTGCGTTTCTCTGAAAGAGAAGCAGTCTGTTCCAACACTTCAATTCACTGTGCGAAGTGAATGGAGTGTTGCTTCACTTTCTAAATGCTGTCCTTTCAGAGAAAATCA
Source organism: Myodes glareolus (assembly GCF_982192425.1). NCBI lineage: Eukaryota > Metazoa > Chordata > Mammalia > Rodentia > Cricetidae > Myodes > Myodes glareolus. The sequence goes on from NW_028263256.1 coordinate 411,950, forward strand.
CTTTCTTTGAAAGTGCCTTAAGCAACTTGCAAGAATTCACAAGAAACTCACATGCGTTTCTCTGAAAGAGAAGCAGTCTGTTCCAACACTTCAATTCACTGTGCGAAGTGAATGGAGTGTTGCTTCACTTTGTAAATGCTGTCCTTTCAGAGAAAATCACTTTCCTTTGAAAGTGCCTTAAGCTTCTTACAAGCATTCACAAGAAACACTAATGCGTTTCTATGAAAGAGAAGCAGTCTGTTCCAACACTTCAATTCATTGCACGAAGGGAATGGAGTGTTGCTTTACTTTCTAAATGCTGTCCTTTCAGAGAAAATCACTTTCCTTTGAAAGAGCCTTAAGCTACTGACAAGCATTCAACAGAAACTCACATGCATTTCTCTGAAAGAGAGGCAGTCTGTTCCAACACTTCAATTCACTGTACACAGTGAATGGAGTGTTGCTTCACTTTCTAAATGCTGTCCTTTCAGAGAAAATCACTTTCATTTGAAAGTGCCTTAAGCAACTTGCAAGCATTCACAAGAAACTCACATGCATTTCTCTGAAAGAGAAGCAGTCTGTTCCAACACTTCTATTCACTGTGTGAAGTGAATGGAGTGTTGCTTCACTTTCTAAATGCTGTCCTTTCAGAGAAAATCACTTTCCTTTGAAAGTGTCTTAAGATACTTACAAGCATTCAACAGAAATTCACATGCGTTTCTCTGAAAGAGAAGCAGTCTGTTCCAACACTTCAATTCACTATGTGAAGTGAATGGAGTGTTGCTTCACTTTCTAAATGCTGTCCTTTCAGAGAAAATCACTTTCCCTTGAAAGTGCCTTAAGCTACTTGCAAGCATTAGGAAGAAACTCACATGCGTTTCTCTGAAAGAGAAGCAGTCTGTTACAACACTTCAATTCACTGTGCGAAGTGAATGGAGTGTTGCTTCACTTTCTAAATGCTGTCCTTCCAGAGAAAATCACTTTCCTTTGAAAGTGCCTTAAGCTACTTACAAGCATTCACCAGAAACTCACATGCGTTTCTCTGAAAGAGAAGCAGTCTGTTCCAACACTTCAATTCACTGTGCGAAGTGAATGGAGTGTTGCTTCAGTTTCTAAATGCTGTCCTTTCAGAGAAAATCACTCTCCTTTGAAAGTGCCTTAAGCAACTTGCAAGAATTCACAAGAAACTCACATGCGTTTCTCTGAAAGAGAAGCAGTCTGTTCCAACACTTCAATTCACTGTGCGAAGTGAATGGAGTATTGTTTCACTTTCTAAATGCTGTCCTTTCAGAGAACTTCACTTTCCTTTGAAAGTGCCTTAAGCTTCTTACAAGCATTCACCAGAAACTCACATGCGTTTCTCTGAAAGAGAAGCAGTCTGTTCCAATACTTCAATTCACTGTGCGAAGTGAATGGAGTGTTGCTTCACTTTCTAAATGCTGTCCTTACAGAGAAAATCACTTTCCTTTGAATGTGCCTTAAGCTACTTACAAGCATTCAACAGAAACTCACATGCGTTTCTCTGAAAGAGAAGCAGTCTGTTCCAACACTTCAATTCACTGTGCGAAGTGAATGGAGTGTTGCTTCACTTTCTAAATGCTGTCCTTTCAGAGAAAATCATTTTCCTTTGAAAGTGCCTTAAGCTACTTACAAGCATTCACCAGAAACTAACATGCGTTTCTCTGAAAGAGAAGCAGTCTGTTCCAACACTTCAATTCACTGTGCGAAGTGAATGGAGTGTTGCATCACTTTCTAAATTCTGTCCTTTCAGAGAATATCACTTTCCTTTGAAAGTGCCTTAAACTACTTTCAAGCATTCACAAAAAACTCACATGCGTTTCTCTTAAAGAGAAGCAGTCTGCTCCAACACTTCAATTCACTGTCTGAAGTGAATGGAGTGTTGCTTCAGTTTCTAAATGCTGTCCTTTCAGAGAAAATCCCTTTCCTTTGAAAGTGCCTTAAGCTTCTTACAAGCATTCACCAGAAGCTCACATGCGTTTCTCTGAAAGAGAAGCAGTCTGTTCCAACACTTCAATTCACTGTGGGAAGTGAATGGAGTGTTGCTTCACTTTCTTAATGCTGTCCTTTCAGAGAAAATCACTTTCCTTTGAAAGTGCCTTAAGCTACTTGCAAGCATTAGGAAGAAACTCACATGCGTTTCTCTGAAAGAGAAGCAGACTGTTCAAACACTTCAATTCACTGTGCGAAGTGAATGGAGTGTTGCTTCACTTTCTAAATTCTGTCCTTTCAGAGAAAATCACTTTCCTTTGAAAGTGCCTTAAACTACTTTCAAGCATTCACAAAAAACTCACATGCGTTTCTCTGAAAGAGAAGCGGTCTGTTCCAACACTTCAATTCACTGTGCAAAGTGAATGGAGTGTTGCTTCACTCTCTAAATGCTGTCCTTTCAGAGAAAATCACTTTCCTTTGAAAGTGCCTTAAGCAACTTGCAAGAATTCACAAGAAACTCACATGCGTTTCTCTGAAAGAGAAGCAGTCTGTTCCAACACTTCAATTAACTGTGCGAAGTGAATGGAGTGTTGCTTCACTTTGTAAATGCTGTCCTTCCAGAGAAAATCACTTTCCTTTGAAAGTGCCTTAAGCTTCTTACAAGCATTCACAAGAAACACTAATGCGTTTCTATGAAAGAGAAGCAGTCTGTTCCAACACTTCAATTCATTGCGCGAAGGGAATGGAGTGTTGCTTTACTTTCTAAATCCTGTCCTTTGAGAGAAAATCACTTTCCTTTGAAAGAGCCTTAAGCTACTGACAAGCATTCAACAGAAACTCACATGCATTTCTCTGAAAGAGAGGCAGTCTGTTCCAACACTTCAATTCACTGTGCGAAGTGAATGGAGTGTTGCTTCAGTTTCTAAATGCTGTCCTTTCAGAGAAAATCACTTTCCTTTGAAAGTGCCTTAAGCTTCTTACAAGCATTCACCAGAAACTCACATGCGTTTCTCTGAAAGAGAAGCAGTCTGTTCCAACACTTCAATTCACTGTTCGAAGTGAATGGAGTGTTGCTTCACTTTCTAAATGCTGTCCTTTCAGAGAAAATCACTTTCCTTTGAAAGTGCCTTAAGCTACTTGCAAGCATTTGGAAGAAACTCACATGCGTTTCTCTGAAAGAGAAGCAGACTGTTCAAACACTTCAATTCACTGTGCGAAGTGAATGGAGTGTTGCTTCACTTTCTAAATTCTGTCCTTTCAGAGAAAATCACTTTCCTTTGAAAGTGCCTTAAACTACTTGCAAGCATTCACAAAAAACTCACATGCGTTTCTCTGAAAGAGAAGCAGTCTGTTCCAACACTTCAATTCACTGTGCGAAGTGAATGGAGTGTTGCTTCACTTTCTAAATGCTGTCCTTTCAGAGAAAATCACTTTCTTTGAAAGTGCCTTAAGCAACTTGCAAGAATTCACAAGAAACTCACATGCGTTTCTCTGAAAGAGAAGCAGTCTGTTCCAACACTTCAATTCACTGTGCGAAGTGAATGGAGTGTTGCTTCACTTTCTAAATGCTGTCCTTTCAGAGAAAATCACTTTCTTTGAAAGTGCCTTAAGCAACTTGCAAGAATTCACAAGAAACTCACATGCGTTTCTCTGAAAGAGAAGCAGTCTGTTCCAACACTTCAATTCATCGTGCGAAATGAATGGAGTGTTGCTTCACTTTCTAAATGCTGTCCTTTCAGAGAACTTCACTTTCCTTTGAAAGTGCCTTAAGCTTCTTACAAGCATTCACCAGAAACTCACATGCGTTTCTCTGAAAGAGAAGCAGTCTGTTCCAATACTTCAATTCACTCTGCGAAGTGAATGGAGTGTTGCTTCACTTTCTAAATGCTGTCCTTTCAGAGAAAATCACTTTCCTTTGAATGTGCCTTAAGCTACTTACAAGCATTCAACAGAAACTCACATGCATTTCTCTGAAAGAGAAGCAGTCTGTTCCAACACTTCAATTCACTGTGCGAAGTGAATGGAGTGTTGCTTCACTTTCTAAATGCTGTCCTTTCAGAGAAAATCATTTTCCTTTGAAAGTGCCTTAAGCTACTTACAAGCATTCACCAGAAACTAACATGCGTTTCTCTGAAAGAGAAGCAGTCTGTTCCAACACATCAATTCACTGTGCGAAGTGAATGGAGTATTGCATCACTTTCTAAATTCTGTCCTTTCAGAGAAAATCACTTTCCTTTGAAAGTGCCTTAAACTACTTTCAAGCATTCACAAAAAACTCACATGCGTTTCTCTTAAAGAGAAGCAGTCTGTTCCAACACTTCAATTCACTGTCCGAAGTGAATGGATTGTTGCTTCAGTTTCTAAATGCTGTCCTTTCAGAGAAAATCACTTTCCTTTGAAAGTGCCTTAAGCTTCTTACAAGCATTCACCAGAAGCTCACATGCGTTTCTCTGAAAGAGAAGCAGTATGTTCCAACACTTCAATTCACTGTGCGAAGTGAATGGAGTGTTGCTTCACTTTCTTAATGCTGTCCTTTCAGAGAAAATCACTTTCCTTTGAAAGTGACTTAAGCTACTTGCAAGCATTAGGAAGAAACTCACATGCGTTTCTCTGAAAGAGAAGCAGACTGTTCAAACACGTCAATTCACTGTGCGAAGTGAATGGAGTGTTGCTTCACTTTCTAAATGCTGTCCTTTCAGAGAAAATCACTTTCTTTGAAAGTGCCTTAAGCAACTTGCAAGAATTCACAAGAAACTCACATGCGTTTCTCTGAAAGAGAAGCAGTCTGTTCCAACACTTCAATTCACTGTGCGAAGTGAATGGAGTGTTGCTTCACTTTGTAAATGCTGTCCTTTCAGAGAAAATCACTTTCCTTTGAAAGTGACTTAAGCTTCTTACAAGCATTCACAAGAAACACTAATGCGTTTCTATGAAAGAGAAGCAGTCTGTTCCAACACTTCAATTCACTGTGCGAAGTGAATGGAGTGCTGCTTCACTTTCTAAATGCTGTACTTTCAGAGAAAATCACTTTCCTTTGAAAGTGCCTTAAGCTACTTGCAAGCATTAGGAAGAAACTCACATGCGTTTCTCTGAAAGAGAAGCAGACTGTTCAAACACTTCAATTCACTGTGCGAAGTGAATGGAGTGTTGCTTCACTTTCTAAATTCTGTCCTTTCAGAGAAAATCACTTTCCTTTGAAAGTGCCTTAAACTACTTTCAAGCATTCACAAAAAACTCACATGCGTTTCTCTGAAAGAGAAGCAGTCTGTTCCAACACTTCAATTCACTGTGCGAAGTGAATGGAGTGTTGCTTCACTTTCTAAATGCTGTCCTTTCAGAGAAAATCACTTTCTTTTAAAGTGCCTTAAGCAACTTGCAAGAATTCACAAGAAACTCACATGCGTTTCTCTGAAAGAGAAGCAGTCTGTTCCACCACTTCTATTCACTGTGTGAAGTGAATGGAGTGTTGCTTCACTTTCTAAATGCTGTCCTTTCAGAGAAAATCACTTTCCTTTGAAAGTGTCTTAAGATACTTACAAGCATTCAACAGAAATTCACATGCGTTTCTCTGAAAGAGAAGCAGTCTGTTCCAACCCTTCAATTCACTATGTGAAGTGAATGGAGTGTTGCTTCACTTTCTAAATGCTGTCCTTTCAGAGAAAATCACTTTCCCTTGAAAGTGCCTTAAGCTACTTGCAAGCATTAGGAAGAAACTCACATGCGTTTCTCTGAAAGAGAAGCAGTCTGTTCCAACACTTCAATTCACTGTGCGAAGTGAATGGAGTGTTGCTTCACTTTCTAAATGCTGTCCTTTCAGAGAAAATCACTTTCCTTTGAAAGTGCCTTAAGCTACTTACAAGCATTCACCAGAAACTCACATGCGTTTCTCTGAAAGAGAAGCAGTCTGTTCCAACACTTCAATTCACTGTGCGAAGTGAATGGAGTGTTGCTTCAGTTTCTAAATGCTGTCCTTTCAGAGAAAATCACTCTCCTTTGAAAGTGCCTTAAGCAACTTGCAAGAATTCACAAGAAACTCACATGCGTTTCTCTGAAAGAGAAGCAGTCTGTTCCAACACTTCATTTCACTGTGCGAAGTGAATGGAGTATTGTTTCACTTTCTAAATGCTGTCCTTTCAGAGAACTTCACTTTCCTTTGAAAGTGCCTTAAGCTTCTTACAAGCATTCACCAGAAACTCACATGCGTTTCTCTGAAAGAGAAGCAGTCTGTTCGAATACTTCAATTCACTCTGCGAAGTGAATGGAGTGTTGCTTCACTTTCTAAATGCTGTCCTTTCAGAGAAAATCACTTTCCTTTGAATGTGCCTTAAGCTACTTACAAGCATTCAACAGAAACTCACATGCGTTTCTCTGAAAGAGAAGCAGTCTGTTCCAACACTTCAATTCACTGTGCGAAGTGAATGGAGTGTTGCTTCACTTTCTAAATGCTGTCCTTTCAGAGAAAATCATTTTCCTTTGAAAGTGCCTTAAGCTACTTACAAGCATTCACCAGAAACTAACATGCGTTTCTCTGAAAGAGAAGCAGTCTGTTCCAACACTTCAATTCACTGTGCGAAGTGAATGGAGTGTTGCATCACTTTCTAAATTCTGTCCTTTCAGAGAATATCACTTTCCTTTGAAAGTGCCTTAAACTACTTTCAAGCATTCACCAGAAACTCACATGCGTTTCTCTGAAAGAGAAGCAGTCTGCTCCAACACTTCAATTCACTGTCCGAAGTGAATGGAGTGTTGCTTCAGTTTCTAAATGCTGTCCTTTCAGAGAAAATCACTTTCCTTTGAAAGTGCCTTAAGCTTCTTACAAGCATTCACCAGAAGCTCACATGCGTTTCTCTGAAAGAGAAGCAGTCTGTTCCAACACTTCAATTCACTGTGGGAAGTGAATGGAGTGTTGCTTCACTTTCTTAATGCTGTCCTTTCAGAGAAAATCACTTTCCTTTGAAAGTGCCTTAAGCTACTTGCAAGCATTAGGAAGAAACTCACATGCGTTCCTCTGAAAGAGAAGCAGACTGTTCAAACACTTCAATTCACTGTGCGAAGTGAATGGAGTGTTGCTTCACTTTCTAAATTCTGTCCTTTCAGAGAAAATCACTTTCCTTTGAAAGTGCCTTAAACTACTTTCAAGCATTCACAAAAAACTCACATGCGTTTCTCTGAAAGAGAAGCGGTCTGTTCCAACACTTCAATTCACTGTGCGAAGTGAATGGAGTGTTGCTTCACTCTCTAAATGCTGTCCTTTCAGAGAAAATCACTTTCCTTTGAAAGTGCCTTAAGCTTCTTACAAGCATTCACAAGAAACACTAATGCGTTTCTATGAAAGAGAAGCAGTCTGTTCCAACACTTCAATTCATTGCGCGAAGGGAATGGAGTGTTGCTTTACTTTCTAAATGCTGTCCTTTCTGAGAAAATCACTTTCCTTTGAAAGAGCCTTAAGCTACTGACAAGCATTCAACAGAAACTCACATGCATTTCTCTGAAAGAGAGGCAGTCTGTTCCAACACTTCAATTCACTGTACAAAGTGAATGGAGTGTTGCTTCAGTTTCTAAATGCTGTCCTTTCAGAGAAAATCACTTTCCTTTGAAAGTGCCTTAAGCTTCTTACAAGCATTCACCAGAAACTCACATGCGTTTCTCTGAAAGAGAAGCAGTCTGTTCCAACACTTCAATTCACTGTGAGAAGTGAATGGAGTGTTGCTTCACTTTCTAAATGCTGTCCTTTCAGAGAAAATCACTTTCCTTTGAAAGTGCCTTAAGCTACTTGCAAGCATTTGGAAGAAACTCACATGCGTTTCTCTGAAAGAGAAGCAGACTGTTCAAACACTTCAATTCACTGTGCGAAGTGAATGGAGTGTTGCTTCACTTTCTAAATTCTGTCCTTTCAGAGAAAATCACTTTCCTTTGAAAGTGCCTTAAACTACTTGCAAGCATTCACAAAAAACTCACATGCGTTTCTCTGAAAGAGAAGCAGTCTGTTCCAACACTTCAATTCACTGTGCGAAGTGAATGGAGTGTTGCTTCACTTTCTAAATGCTGTCCTTTCAGAGAAAATCACTTTCTTTGAAAGTGCCTTAAGCAACTTGCAAGAATTCACAAGAAACTCACATGCGTTTCTCTGAAAGAGAAGCAGTCTGTTCCAACACTTCAATTCACTGTGCGAAGTGAATGGAGTGTTGCTTCACTTTCTTAATGCTGTCCTTTCAGAGAAAATCACTTTCCTTTGAAAGTGCCTTAAGCTACTTGCAAGCATTAGGAAGAAACTCACATGCGTTTCTCTGAAAGAGAAGCAGACTGTTCAAACACTTCAATTCACTGTGCGAAGTGAATGGAGTGTTGCTTCACTTTCTAAATGCTGTCCTTTCAGAGAAAATCACTTTCCTTTGAAAGTGCCTTAAGCTACTTGCAAGCATTAGGAAGAAACTCACATGCGTTTCTCTGAAAGAGAAGCAGACTGTTCAAACACTTCAATTCACTGTGCGAAGTGAATGGAGTGTTGCTTCACTTTCTAAATTCTGTCCTTTCAGAGAAAATCACTTTCCTTTGAAAGTGCCTTAAGCAACTTGCAAGAATTCACAAGAAACTCACATGCGTTTCTCTGAAAGAGAAGCAGTCTGTTCCAACACTTCAATTCACTGTGCGAAGTGAATGGAGTGTTGCATCACTTTCTAAATTCGGTCCTTTCAGAAAAAATCACTTTCCTTTGAAAGTGCCTTAAACTACTTTCAAGCATTCACAAAAAACTCACATGCGTTTCTCTGAAAGAGAAGCAGTCTGTTCCAACACTTCAATTCACTGTGCGAAGTGAATGGAGTGTTGCTTCACTTTCTAAATGCTGTCCTTTCAGAGAAAATCACTTTCCCTTGAAAGTGCCTTAAGCTACTTGCAAGCATTAGGAAGAAACTCACATGTGTTTCTCTGAAAGAGAAGCAGTCTGTTCCAACACTTCAATTCACTGTGCGAAGTGAATGGAGTGTTGCTTCACTTTCTAAATGCTGTCCTTTCAGAGAAAATCACTTTCCTTTGAAAGTGCCTTAAGCTTCTTACAAGCATTCACAAGAAACACTAATGCGTTTCTATGAAAGAGAAGCAGTCTGTTCCAACACTTCAATTCATTGCGCGAAGGGAATGGAGTGTTGCTTTACTTCCTAAATGCTGTCCTTTCTGAGAAAATCACTTTCCTTTGAAAGAGCCTTAAGCTACTGACAAGCATTCAACAGAAACTCACATGCATTTCTCTGAAAGAGAGACAGTCTGTTCCAACACTTCAATTCACTGTACGAAGTGAATGGAGTGTTGCTTCACTTTCTAAATGCTGTCCTTTCAGAGAAAATCACTTTCCTTTGAAAGTGCCTTAAGCAACTTGCAAGCATTCACAAGAAACTCACATGCGTTTCTCTGAAAGAGAAGCAGTCTGTTCCAACACTTCTATTCACTGTGCGAAGTGAATGGAGTGTTGCTTCACTTTCTAAATGCGGTCCTTTCAGAGAAAATCACTTTCCTTTGAAAGTGCCTTAAGCTACTTACAAGCATTCACCAGAAACTCACATGCGTTTCTCTGAAAGAGAAGCAGTCGGTTCCAACACTTCAATTCACTGTGCGAAGTGAATGGAGTGTTGCTTCACTTTCTAAATGCTGTCCTTTCAGAGAAAATCACTTTTTCTTGAAAGTGCCTTAAGCTACTTGCAAGCATTAGGAAGTAACTCACATGCGTTTCTCTGAAAGAGAAGCAGTCTGTTCCAACACTTCAATTCACTGCACGAAGGGAATGGAGTGTTGCTTCACTTTCTAAATGCTGTCCTTTCAGAGAAAATCACTTTCCTTTGAAAGTGCCTTAAGCTACTTACAAGCATTCAACAGAAACTCACATGCGTTTCTCTGAAAGAGAAGCAGTCTGTTCCAACACTTCAATTCACTGTGCGAAGTGAATGCAGTGTTGCCTCACTTTCTAAATTCTGTCCTTTCAGAGAAAATCACTTTCCTTTGAAAGTGCCTTAAACTAATTTCAAGCATTCACAAAAAACTCACATGCGTTTCTCTTAAAGAGAAGCAGTCTGTTCCAACACTTCAATTCACTGTGCGAAGTGAATGGAGTGTTGCTTCAGTTTCTAAATGCTGTCCTTTCAGAGAAAATCACTTTCCTTTGAAAGTGCCTTAAGCTTCTTACAAGCATTCACCAGAAACTCACATGCGTTTCTCTGAAAGAGAAGCAGTCTGTTCCAACACTTCAATTCACTGTTCGAAGTGAATGGAGTGTTGCTTCACTTTCTAAATGCTGTCCTTTCAGAGAAAATCACTTTCCTTTGAAAGTGCCTTAAGCTACTTGCAAGCATTAGGAAGAAACTCACATGCGTTTCTCTTAAAGAGAAGCAGACTCTTCAAACACTTCAATTCACTGTGCGAAGTGAATGGTGTGTTGCTTCACTTTCTAAATTCTGTCCTTTCAGAGAAAATCACTTTCCTTTGAAAGTGCCTTAAACTACTTTCAAGCATTCACAAAAAACTCACATGCGTTTCTCTGAAAGAGAAGCAGTCTGTTCCAACACTTCAATTCACTGTGCGAAGTGAATGGAGTGTTGCTTCACTTTCTAAATGCTGTCCTTTCAGAGAAAATCACTTTCCTTTGAAAGTGCCTTAAGCAACTTGCAAGAATTCACAAGAAACTCACATGCGTTTCTCTGAAAGAGAAGCAGTCTGTTCCAACACTTTAATTCACAGTTCGAAGTGAATGGAGTGTTGCTTCACTTTCTAAATGCTGTCCTTTCAGAGAAAATCACTTTCCTTTGAAAGTGCCTTAAGCTTCTTACAAGCATTCACAAGAAACACTAATGCATTTCTATGAAAGAGAAGCAGTCTGTGCCAACACTTCAATTCATTGCCCGAAGGGAATGGAGTGTTGCTTTACTTTCTAAATGCTGTCCTTTCAGAGAAAATCACTTTCCTTTGAAAGTGCCTTAAGCCACTTGCAAGCATTCACAAGAAACACTAATGCGTTTCTATGAAAGAGAAGCACTCTGTTAAAACACTTCAATTCACTGCACGAAGGGAATGGAGTGTTGCTTCACTTTCTAAATGCTGTCCTTTCAGAGAAAATCACTTTCCTTTGAAAGTGCCTGAAGCTACTTACAAGCATTAGGAAGAAACTCACATGCGTTTCTCTGAAAGAGAAGCAGACTGTTCAAACACTTCAATTCACTGTGCGAAGTGAATGGAGTGTTGCCTCACTTTTTAAATGCTGTCCTTTCAGAGAAAATCATTTTCCTTTGAAAGTGCCTTAAGCTACTTACAAGCATTCACCAGAAACTCACATGCATTTCTCTGAAAGAGAAGCAGTCTGTTCCAATACTTCAATTCACTCTGCGAAGTGAATGGAGTGTTGCTTCACTTTCTAAATGCTGTCCTTTCAAAGAAAATCACTTTCCTTTGAAAGTGCCTTAAGGTACTTACAAGCATTCAACAGAAACTCACATGCATTTCTCTGAAAGAGAAGCGGTCTGTTCCAACACTTCAATTCACTGTGCGAAGTGAATGGAGTGTTGCTTCACTTTCTAAATGCTGTCCTTTCAGAGAAAATCACTTTCCTTTGAAAGTGCCTTAAGCTACTTTCAAGCATTCACCAGAAACTCACATTCGTTTCTCTGAAAGAGAAGCAGTCTGTTCCAACACTTCAATTCACTGTGCGAAGTGAATGGAGTGTTGCTTCACTTTCTAAATGCTGTCCTTTCAGAGAAAATCACTTTCCCTTGAAAGTGCCTTAAGCTACTTACAAGCATTAGGAAGAAACTCACATGCGTTTCTCTGAAAGAGAACCAGTCTGTTCCAACACTTCAATTCACTGTGCGAAGTGAATGGAGTGTTGCTTCACTTTCTAAATGCTGTCCTTTCAGAGAAAATCACTTTCCCTTGAAAGTGCCTTAAGCTACTTGCAAGCATTAGGAAGAAACTCACATGCGTTTCTCTGAAAGAGAAGCAGTCTGTTCCAACACTTCAATTCACTGTGCGAAGTGAATGGAGTGTTGCTTCACTTTCTAAATGCTGTCCTTTCAGAGAAAATCACTTTCCTTTGAAAGTGCCTTAAGCTAATTACAAGCATTCACCAGAAACTCACATGCGTTTCTCTGAAAGAGAAGCAGTCTGTTCCAACACTTCAATTCACTGTGCGAAGTGAATGGAGTGTTGCTTCAGTTTCTAAATTCTGTCCTTTCAGAGAAAATCACTATCCTTTGAAAGTGCCTTAAGCAACTTGCAAGAATTCACAAGAAACTCACATGCGTTTCTCTGAAAGAGAAGCAGTCTGTTCCAACACTTCAATTCATCGTGCGAAGTGAATGGAGTGTTGCTTCACTTTCTAAATGCTGTCCTTTCAGAGAAAATCACTTTCCTTTGAAAGTGCCTTAAGCTACTTACAAGCATTCACCAGAAACTCACATGCGTTTCTCTGAAAGAGAAGCAGTCTGTTCCAACACTTCAATTCACTGTGCGAAGTGAATGGAGTGTTGCTTCACTTTCTAAATGCTGTCCTTTCAGAGAAAATCACTTTCCCTTGAAAGTGCCTTAAGCTACTTGCAAGCATTAGGAAGAAACTCACATGCGTTTCTCTGAAAGAGAAGCAGTCTGTTCCAACACTTCAATTCACTGTGCGAAGTGAATGGAGTGTTGCTTCAGTTTCTAAATGCTGTCCTTTCAGAGAAAATCACTTTCCTTTGAAAGTGCCTTAAGCTTCTTACAAGCATTCACCAGAAACTCCCATGCATTTCTCTGAAAGAGAAGCAGTCTGTTCCAACACTTCAATTCATTGCGCGAAGGGAATGGAGTGTTGCTTTACTTTCTAAATGCTGTCCTTTCAGAGAAAATCACTTTCCTTTGAAAGAGCCTTAAGCTACTGACAAGCATTCAACAGAAACTCACATGCATTTCTCTGAAAGAGAGACAGTCTGTTCCAACACTTCAATTCACTGTACGAAGTGAATGGAGTGTTGCTTCACTTTCTAAATGCTGTCCTTTCAGAGAAAATCACTTTCCTTTGAAAGTGCCTTAAGCAACTTGCAAGCATTCACAAGAAACTCACATGCGTTTCTATGAAAGAGAAGCAGTCTGTTCCAACACTTCTATTCACTGTGCGAAGTGAATGGAGTGTTGCTTCACTTTCTAAATGCTGTCCTTTCAGAGAAAATCACTTTCCTTTGAAAGTGCCTTAAGATACTTGCAAGCATTAGGAAGAAGCTCACATGCGTTTCTCTGAAAGAGAAGCAGACTGTTCCAACACTTCATTTCACTGTGCGAAGTGAATGGAGTGTTGCTTCAGTTTCTAAATGCTGTCCTTTCAGAGAAAATCACTTTCCTTTGAAAGTGCCTTAAGCCACTTGCAAGCATTCACAAGAAACACTAATGCGTTTCTATGAAAGAGAAGCACTCTGTTCCAACACTTCAATTCACTGCACGAAGGGAATGGAGTGTTGCTTCACTTTCTAAATGCTGTCCTTTCAGAGAAAATCACTTTCCTTTGAAAGTGCCTTAAGCTACTTACAAGCATTAGGAAGAAACTCACATGCGTTTCTCTGAAAGAGAAGCAGTCTGTTCCAACACTTCAATTCACTGTGCGAAGTGAATGGAGTGTTGCATCACTTTCTAAATTCTGTCCTTTCAGAGAAAATCACTTTCCTTTGAAAGTGCCTTAAACTACATTCAAGCATTCTCAAAAAACTCACATGCGTTTCTCTTAAAGAGAAGCAGTCTGTTCCAACACTTCAATTCACTGTGCGAAGTGAATGGAGTGTTGCTTCAGTTTCTAAATGCTGTCCTTTCAGAGAAAATCACTTTCCTTTGAAAGTGCCATAAGCTTCTTACAAGCATTCACCAGAAACTCACATGCGTTTCTCTGAAAGAGAAGCAGTCTGTTCCAACACTTCAATTCACTGTGCGAAGTGAATGGAGTGTTGCTTCACTTTCTAAATGCTGTCCTTTCAGAGAAAATCACTTTCCTTTGAAAGTGCCTTAAGCTACTTGCAAGCATTAGGAAGAAACTCACATGCGTTTCTCTGAAAGAGAAGCAGTCTGTTCCAACACTTCAATTCACTGTACGAAGTGAATGGAGTGTTGCTTCACTTTCTAAATGCTGTCCTTTCAGAGAAAATCACTTTCCCTTGAAAGTGCCTTAAGCTACTTGCAAGCATTAGGAAGAAACTCACATGCGTTTCTCTTAAAGAGAAGCAGTCTGTTCCAACACTTCAATTCACTGCACGAAGGGAATGGAGTGTTGCTTCACTTTCTAAATGCTGTCCTTTCAGAGAAAATCACTTTCCTTTGAAAGTGCCTTAAGCTACTTACAAGCATTCAACAGAAACTCACATGCGTTTCTCTGAAAGAGAAGCAGTCTGTTCCAACACTTCAATTCACTGTGCGAAGTGAATGGAGTGTTACCTCACGTTCTAAATGCTGTCCTTTCAGAGAAAATCATTTTCCTTTGAAAGTGCCTTAAGCTACTTACAAGCATTCACCAGAAACTCACATGCATTTCTCTGAAAGAGAAGCAGTCTGTTCCAATACTTCAATTCACTCTGCGAAGTGAATGGAGTGTTGCTTCCCTTTCTAAATGCTGTCCTTTCAGAGAAAATCACTTTCCTTTGAAAGTGCCTTAAGCTACTTACAAGCTTTCAACAGAAACTCACATGCATTTCTCTGAAAGAGAAGCAGTCTGTTCCAACACTTCAATTCACTGTGCGAAGTGAATGAAGTGTTGCTTCAGTTTCTAAATGCTGTCCTTTCAGAGAAAATCACTTTCCTTAGAAAGTGCCTTAAGCTACTTACAAGCATTCACCAGAAACTCACATGCGTTTCTCTGAAAGAGAAGCAGTCTGTTCCAACACTTCAATTCACTGTGCAAAGTGAATGGAGTGTTGCTTCACTTTCTAAATGCTGTCCTTTCAGAGAAAATCACTTTCCCTTGAAAGTGCCTTAAGCTACTTGCTAGCATTAGGAAGAAACTCACATGAGTTTCTCTGAAAGAGAAGCAGTCTGTTCCAACACTTCAATTCACTGTGCGAAGTGAATGGAGTGTTACTTCACTTTCTAAATGCTGTCCTTTCAGAGAAAATCACTTTCCCTTGAAAGTGCCTTAAGCTACTTGCAAGCATTAGGAAGAAACTCACATGCGTTTCTCTGAAAGAGAAGCAGTCTGTTCCAACACTTCAATTCACTGTGCGAAGTGAATGGAGTGTTGCTTCACTTTCTAAATGCTGTCCTTTCAGAGAAAATCACTTTCCTTTGAAAGTGCCTTAAGTTACTTACAAGCATTCACCAGAAACTCACATGCGTTTCTCTGAAAGAGAAGCAGTCTGTTCCAACACTTCAATTCACTGTGCGAAGTGAATGGAGTGTTGCTTCACTTTCTAAATGCTGTCCTTTCTGAGAAAATCACTCTCCTTTGAAAGTGCCTTAAGCAACTTGCAAGAATTCACAAGAAACTCACATGCGTTTCTCTGAAAGAGAAGCAGTCTGTTCCAACACTTCAATTCATCGTGCGAAGTGAATGGAGTGTTGCTTCACTTTCTAAATGCTGTCCTTTCAGAGAACTTCACTTTCCTTTGAAAGTGCCTTAAGCTTCTTACAAGCATTCACCAGAAACTCACATGCGTTTCTCTGAAAGAGAATCAGTCTGTTCCAATACTTCAATTCACTCTGCGAAGTGAATGGAGTGTTGCTTCACTTTCTAAATGCTGTCCTTTCAGAGAAAATCACTTTCCTTTGAAAGTGCCTTAAGCTACTTACAAGCATTCAACAGAAACTCACATGCATTTCTCTGAAAGAGAAGCAGTCTGTTCCAACACTTCAATTCACTGTGCGAAGTGAATGGAGTGTTGCTTCACTTTCTAAATGCTGTCCTTTCAGAGAAAATCACTTTCCTTAGAAAGTGCCTTAAGCTACTTACAAGCATTCACCAGAAACTCACATGCGTTTCTCTGAAAGAGAAGCAGTCTGTTCCAACACTTCAATTCACTGTGCGAAGTGAATGGAGTGTTGCATCATTTTCTAAATTCTGTCCTTTCAGAGAAAATCACTTTCCTTTGAAAGTGCCTTAAACTACTTTCAAGCATTCACAAAAAACTCACATGTGTTTCTCTTAAAGAGAAGCAGTCTGTTCCAACACTTCAATTCACTGTGCGAAGTGAATGGAGTGTTGCTTCAGTTTCTAAATGCTGTCCTTTCAGAGAAAATCACTTTCCTTTTAAAGTGCCTTAAGCTTCTTACAAGCATTCACCAGAAACTCACATGCGTTTCTCTGAAAGAGAAGCAGTCTGTTCCAACACTTCAATTCACTGTGCGAAGTGAATGGAGTGTTGCTTCACTTTCTAAATGCTGTCCTTTCAGAGAAAATCACTTTCCTTTGAAAGTGCCTTAAGCTACTTTCAAGCATTAGGAAGAAACTCACATGCGTTTCTCTGAAAGAGAAGCAGACTGTTCAAACACTTCAATTCACTGTGCGAAGTGAATGGAGTGTTGCTTCACTTTCTAAATTCTGTCCTTTCAGAGAAAATCACTTTCCTTTGAAAGTGCCTTAAGCTACTGACAAGCATTCAACAGAAACTCACATGCGTTTCTCTGAAAGAGAAGCAGTCTGTTCCAACACTTCAATTCACTGTGCGAAGTGAATGGAGTGTTACCTCACGTTCTAAATGCTGTCCTTTCAGAGAAAATCATTTTCCTTTGAAAGTGCCTTAAGCTACTTACAAGCATTCACCAGAAACTCACATGCATTTCTCTGAAAGAGAAGCAGTCTGTTACAATACTTCAATTCACTCTGCGAAGTGAATGGAGTGTTGCTTCCCTTTCTAAATGCTGTCCTTTCAGAGAAAATCACTTTCCTTTGAAAGTGCCTTAAGCTTCTTACAAGCATTCAGAAGAAACACTAATGCGTTTATATGAAAGAGAAGCAGTCTGTTCCAACACTTCAATTCATTGCGCGAAGGGAATGGAGTGTTGCTTTACTTTCTAAATGCTGTCCTTTCAGAGAAAATCACTTTCCTTTGAAAGAGCCTTAAGCTACTGACAAGCATTCAACAGAAACTCACATGCATTTCTCTGAAAGAGAGGCAGTCTGTTCCAACACTTCAATTCACTGTGCGAAGTGAATGGAGTGTTGCTTCACTTTCTAAATGCTGTCCTTTCAGAGAAAATCACTTTCCTTTGAAAGTGCCTTAAGCTACTTGCAAGCATTAGGAAGAAACTCACATGCGTTTCTCTGAAAGAGAAGCAGACTGTTCAAACACTTCAATTCACTGTGCGAAGTGAATGGAGTGTTGCTTCACTTTCTAAATTCTGTCCTTTCAGAGAAAATCACTTTCCTTTGAAAGTGCCTTAAGCAACTTGCAAGAATTCACAAGGAACTCACATGCGTTTCTCTGAAAGAGAGGCAGTCTGTTCCAACACTTCAATTCACTGTGCGAAGTGAATGGAGTGTTACTTCACTTTCTAAATGCTGTCCTTTCAGAGAAAATCACTTTCCTTTGAAAGTGCCTTAAGCTTCTTACAAGCATTCACAAGAAACACTATTGCGTTTCTATGAAAGAGAAGCAGTCTGTGCCAACACTTCAATTCATTGCGCGAAGGGAATGGAGTGTTACTTTACTTTCTAAATGCTGTCCTTTCAGAGAAAATCACTTTCCTTTGAAAGAGCCTTTAGCTACTGACAAGCATTCAACAGAAACTCACATGCATTTCTCTGAAAGAGAGGCAGTCTGTTCCAACACTTCAATTCACTGTACAAAGTGAATGGAGTGTTGCTTCACTTTCTAAATGCTGTCCTTTCAGAGAAAATCACTTTCCTTTGAAAGTGCCTTAAGCCACTTGCAAGCATTCACAAGAAACACTAATGCGTTTCTATGAAAGAGAAGCACTCTGTTCCAACACTTCAATTCACTGCACGAAGGGAATGGAGTGTTGCTTCACTTTCTAAATGCTGTCCTTTCAGAGAAAATCACTTTCCTTTGAAAGTGCCTGAAGCTACTTACAAGCATTAGGAAGAAACTCACATGCGTTTCTCTGAAAGAGAAGCAGTCTGTTCCAACACTTCAATTCACTGTGCGAAGTGAATGGAGTGTTGCATCACTTTCTAAATTCGGTCCTTTCAGAGAAAATCACTTTCCTTTGAAAGTGCCTTAAGCTAATTACAAGCATTCACCAGAAACTCACATGCGTTTCTCTGAAAGAGAAGCAGTCTGTTCCAACACTTCAATTCACTGTGCGAAGTGAATGGAGTGTTGCTTCAGTTTCTAAATTCTGTCCTTTCAGAGAAAATCACTATCCTTTGAAAGTGCCTTAAGCAACTTGCAAGAATTCACAAGAAACTCACATGCGTTTCTCTGAAAGAGAAGCAGTCTGTTCCAACACTTCAATTCATCGTGCGAAGTGAATGGAGTGTTGCTTCACTTTCTAAATGCTGTCCTTTCAGAGAAAATCACATTCCTTTGAAAGTGCCTTAAGCTACTTACAAGCATTCACCAGAAACTCACATGCGTTTCTCTGAAAGAGAAGCAGTCTGTTCCAACACTTCAATTCACTGTGCGAAGTGAATGGAGTGTTGCTTCACTTTCTAAATGCTGTCCTTTCAGAGAAAATCACTTTCCCTTGAAAGTGCCTTAAGCTACTTGCAAGCATTAGGAAGAAACTCACATGCGTTTCTCTGAAAGAGAAGCAGTCTGTTCCAACACTTCAATTCACTGTGCGAAGTGAATGGAGTGTTGCTTCAGTTTCTAAATGCTGTCCTTTCAGAGAAAATCACTTTCCTTTGAAAGTGCCTTAAGCTTCTTACAAGCATTCACCAGAAACTCCCATGCATTTCTCTGAAAGAGAAGCAGTCTGTTCCAACACTTCAATTCATTGCGCGAAGGGAATGGAGTGTTGCTTTACTTTCTAAATGCTGTCCTTTCAGAGAAAATCACTTTCCTTTGAAAGAGCCTTAAGCTACTGACAAGCATTCAACAGAAACTCACATGCATTTCTCTGAAAGAGAGACAGTCTGTTCCAACACTTCAATTCACTGTACGAAGTGAATGGAGTGTTGCTTCACTTTCTAAATGCTGTCCTTTCAGAGAAAATCACTTTCCTTTGAAAGTGCCTTAAGCAACTTGCAAGCATTCACAAGAAACTCACATGCGTTTCTCTGAAAGAGAAGCAGTCTGTTCCAACACTTCTATTCACTGTGCGAAGTTAATGGAGTGTTGCTTCACTTTCTAAATGCTGTCCTTTCAGAGAAAATCACTTTCCTTTGAAAGTGCCTTAAGATACTTGCAAGCATTAGGAAGAAGCTCACATGCGTTTCTCTGAAAGAGAAGCAGACTGTTCCAACACTTCATTTCACTGTGCGAAGTGAATGGAGTGTTGCTTCAGTTTCTAAATGCTGTCCTTTCAGAGAAAATCACTTTCCTTTGAAAGTGCCTTAAGCCACTTGCAAGCATTCACAAGAAACACTAATGCGTTTCTATGAAAGAGAAGCACTCTGTTCCAACACTTCAATTCACTGCACGAAGGGAATGGAGTGTTGCTTCACTTTCTAAATGCTGTCCTTTCAGAGAAAATCACTTTCCTTTGAAAGTGCCTTAAGCTACTTACAAGCATTAGGAAGAAACTCACATGCGTTTCTCTGAAAGAGAAGCAGTCTGTTCCAACACTTCAATTCACTGTGCGAAGTGAATGGAGTGTTGCATCACTTTCTAAATTCTGTCCTTTCAGAGAAAATCACTTTCCTTTGAAAGTGCCTTAAACTACATTCAAGCATTCTCAAAAAACTCACATGCGTTTCTCTTAAAGAGAAGCAGTCTGTTCCAACACTTCAATTCACTGTGCGAAGTGAATGGAGTGTTGCTTCAGTTTCTAAATGCTGTCCTTTCAGAGAAAATCACTTTCCTTTGAAAGTGCCATAAGCTTCTTACAAGCATTCACCAGAAACTCACATGCGTTTCTCTGAAAGAGAAGCAGTCTGTTCCAACACTTCAATTCACTGTGCGAAGTGAATGGAGTGTTGCTTCACTTTCTAAATGCTGTCCTTTCAGAGAAAATCACTTTCCTTTGAAAGTGCCTTAAGCTACTTGCAAGCATTAGGAAGAAACTCACATGCGTTTCTCTGAAAGAGAAGCAGTCTGTTCCAACACTTCAATTCACTGTACGAAGTGAATGGAGTGTTGCTTCACTTTCTAAATGCTGTCCTTTCAGAGAAAATCACTTTCCCTTGAAAGTGCCTTAAGCTACTTGCAAGCATTAGGAAGAAACTCACATGCGTTTCTCTTAAAGAGAAGCAGTCTGTTCCAACACTTCAATTCACTGCACGAAGGGAATGGAGTGTTGCTTCACTTTCTAAATGCTGTCCTTTCAGAGAAAATCACTTTCCTTTGAAAGTGCCTTAAGCTACTTACAAGCATTCAACAGAAACTCACATGCGTTTCTCTGAAAGAGAAGCAGTCTGTTCCAACACTTCAATTCACTGTGCGAAGTGAATGGAGTGTTACCTCACGTTCTAAATGCTGTCCTTTCAGAGAAAATCATTTTCCTTTGAAAGTGCCTTAAGCTACTTACAAGCATTCACCAGAAACTCACATGCATTTCTCTGAAAGAGAAGCAGTCTGTTCCAATACTTCAATTCACTCTGCGAAGTGAATGGAGTGTTGCTTCCCTTTCTAAATGCTGTCCTTTCAGAGAAAATCACTTTCCTTTGAAAGTGCCTTAAGCTACTTACAAGCTTTCAACAGAAACTCACATGCATTTCTCTGAAAGAGAAGCAGTCTGTTCCAACACTTCAATTCACTGTGCGAAGTGAATGAAGTGTTGCTTCAGTTTCTAAATGCTGTCCTTTCAGAGAAAATCACTTTCCTTAGAAAGTGCCTTAAGCTACTTACAAGCATTCACCAGAAACTCACATGCGTTTCTCTGAAAGAGAAGCAGTCTGTTCCAACACTTCAATTCACTGTGCGAAGTGAATGGAGTGTTGCTTCACTTTCTAAATGCTGTCCTTTCAGAGAAAATCACTTTCCCTTGAAAGTGCCTTAAGCTACTTGCTAGCATTAGGAAGAAACTCACATGAGTTTCTCTGAAAGAGAAGCAGTCTGTTCCAACACTTCAATTCACTGTGCGAAGTGAATGGAGTGTTGCTTCACTTTCTAAATGCTGTCCTTTCAGAGAAAATCACTTTCCTTTGAAAGTGCCTTAAGCTACTTGCAAGCATTAGGAAGAAACTCACATGCGTTTCTCTGAAAGAGAAGCAGACTGTTCAAACACTTCAATTCACTGTGCGAAGTGAATGGAGTGTTGCTTCACTTTCTAAATTCTGTCCTTTCAGAGAAAATCACTTTCCTTTGAAAGTGCCTTAAGCAACTTGCAAGAATTCACAAGGAACTCACATGCGTTTCTCTGAAAGAGAGGCAGTCTGTTCCAACACTTCAATTCACTGTGCGAAGTGAATGGAGTGTTACTTCACTTTCTAAATGCTGTCCTTTCAGAGAAAATCACTTTCCTTTGAAAGTGCCTTAAGCTTCTTACAAGCATTCACAAGAAACACTATTGCGTTTCTATGAAAGAGAAGCAGTCTGTGCCAACACTTCAATTCATTGCGCGAAGGGAATGGAGTGTTACTTTACTTTCTAAATGCTGTCCTTTCAGAGAAAATCACTTTCCTTTGAAAGAGCCTTTAGCTACTGACAAGCATTCAACAGAAACTCACATGCATTTCTCTGAAAGAGAGGCAGTCTGTTCCAACACTTCAATTCACTGTACAAAGTGAATGGAGTGTTGCTTCACTTTCTAAATGCTGTCCTTTCAGAGAAAATCACTTTCCTTTGAAAGTGCCTTAAGCCACTTGCAAGCATTCACAAGAAACACTAATGCGTTTCTATGAAAGAGAAGCACTCTGTTCCAACACTTCAATTCACTGCACGAAGGGAATGGAGTGTTGCTTCACTTTCTAAATGCTGTCCTTTCAGAGAAAATCACTTTCCTTTGAAAGTGCCTGAAGCTACTTACAAGCATTAGGAAGAAACTCACATGCGTTTCTCTGAAAGAGAAGCAGTCTGTTCCAACACTTCAATTCACTGTGCGAAGTGAATGGAGTGTTGCATCACTTTCTAAATTCGGTCCTTTCAGAGAAAATCACTTTCCTTTGAAAGTGCCTTAAGCTAATTACAAGCATTCACCAGAAACTCACATGCGTTTCTCTGAAAGAGAAGCAGTCTGTTCCAACACTTCAATTCACTGTGCGAAGTGAATGGAGTGTTGCTTCAGTTTCTAAATTCTGTCCTTTCAGAGAAAATCACTATCCTTTGAAAGTGCCTTAAGCAACTTGCAAGAATTCACAAGAAACTCACATGCGTTTCTCTGAAAGAGAAGCAGTCTGTTCCAACACTTCAATTCATCGTGCGAAGTGAATGGAGTGTTGCTTCACTTTCTAAATGCTGTCCTTTCAGAGAAAATCACATTCCTTTGAAAGTGCCTTAAGCTACTTACAAGCATTCACCAGAAACTCACATGCGTTTCTCTGAAAGAGAAGCAGTCTGTTCCAACACTTCAATTCACTGTGCGAAGTGAATGGAGTGTTGCTTCACTTTCTAAATGCTGTCCTTTCAGAGAAAATCACTTTCCCTTGAAAGTGCCTTAAGCTACTTGCAAGCATTAGGAAGAAACTCACATGCGTTTCTCTGAAAGAGAAGCAGTCTGTTCCAACACTTCAATTCACTGTGCGAAGTGAATGGAGTGTTGCTTCAGTTTCTAAATGCTGTCCTTTCAGAGAAAATCACTTTCCTTTGAAAGTGCCTTAAGCTTCTTACAAGCATTCACCAGAAACTCCCATGCATTTCTCTGAAAGAGAAGCAGTCTGTTCCAACACTTCAATTCATTGCGCGAAGGGAATGGAGTGTTGCTTTACTTTCTAAATGCTGTCCTTTCAGAGAAAATCACTTTCCTTTGAAAGAGCCTTAAGCTACTGACAAGCATTCAACAGAAACTCACATGCATTTCTCTGAAAGAGAGACAGTCTGTTCCAACACTTCAATTCACTGTACGAAGTGAATGGAGTGTTGCTTCACTTTCTAAATGCTGTCCTTTCAGAGAAAATCACTTTCCTTTGAAAGTGCCTTAAGCAACTTGCAAGCATTCACAAGAAACTCACATGCGTTTCTCTGAAAGAGAAGCAGTCTGTTCCAACACTTCTATTCACTGTGCGAAGTTAATGGAGTGTTGCTTCACTTTCTAAATGCTGTCCTTTCAGAGAAAATCACTTTCCTTTGAAAGTGCCTTAAGATACTTGCAAGCATTAGGAAGAAGCTCACATGCGTTTCTCTGAAAGAGAAGCAGACTGTTCCAACACTTCATTTCACTGTGCGAAGTGAATGGAGTGTTGCTTCAGTTTCTAAATGCTGTCCTTTCAGAGAAAATCACTTTCCTTTGAAAGTGCCTTAAGCCACTTGCAAGCATTCACAAGAAACACTAATGCGTTTCTATGAAAGAGAAGCACTCTGTTCCAACACTTCAATTCACTGCACGAAGGGAATGGAGTGTTGCTTCACTTTCTAAATGCTGTCCTTTCAGAGAAAATCACTTTCCTTTGAAAGTGCCTTAAGCTACTTACAAGCATTAGGAAGAAACTCACATGCGTTTCTCTGAAAGAGAAGCAGTCTGTTCCAACACTTCAATTCACTGTGCGAAGTGAATGGAGTGTTGCATCACTTTCTAAATTCTGTCCTTTCAGAGAAAATCACTTTCCTTTGAAAGTGCCTTAAACTACATTCAAGCATTCTCAAAAAACTCACATGCGTTTCTCTTAAAGAGAAGCAGTCTGTTCCAACACTTCAATTCACTGTGCGAAGTGAATGGAGTGTTGCTTCAGTTTCTAAATGCTGTCCTTTCAGAGAAAATCACTTTCCTTTGAAAGTGCCATAAGCTTCTTACAAGCATTCACCAGAAACTCACATGCGTTTCTCTGAAAGAGAAGCAGTCTGTTCCAACACTTCAATTCACTGTGCGAAGTGAATGGAGTGTTGCTTCACTTTCTAAATGCTGTCCTTTCAGAGAAAATCACTTTCCTTTGAAAGTGCCTTAAGCTACTTGCAAGCATTAGGAAGAAACTCACATGCGTTTCTCTGAAAGAGAAGCAGTCTGTTCCAACACTTCAATTCACTGTACGAAGTGAATGGAGTGTTGCTTCACTTTCTAAATGCTGTCCTTTCAGAGAAAATCACTTTCCCTTGAAAGTGCCTTAAGCTACTTGCAAGCATTAGGAAGAAACTCACATGCGTTTCTCTTAAAGAGAAGCAGTCTGTTCCAACACTTCAATTCACTGCACGAAGGGAATGGAGTGTTGCTTCACTTTCTAAATGCTGTCCTTTCAGAGAAAATCACTTTCCTTTGAAAGTGCCTTAAGCTACTTACAAGCATTCAACAGAAACTCACATGCGTTTCTCTGAAAGAGAAGCAGTCTGTTCCAACACTTCAATTCACTGTGCGAAGTGAATGGAGTGTTACCTCACGTTCTAAATGCTGTCCTTTCAGAGAAAATCATTTTCCTTTGAAAGTGCCTTAAGCTACTTACAAGCATTCACCAGAAACTCACATGCATTTCTCTGAAAGAGAAGCAGTCTGTTCCAATACTTCAATTCACTCTGCGAAGTGAATGGAGTGTTGCTTCCCTTTCTAAATGCTGTCCTTTCAGAGAAAATCACTTTCCTTTGAAAGTGCCTTAAGCTACTTACAAGCTTTCAACAGAAACTCACATGCATTTCTCTGAAAGAGAAGCAGTCTGTTCCAACACTTCAATTCACTGTGCGAAGTGAATGAAGTGTTGCTTCAGTTTCTAAATGCTGTCCTTTCAGAGAAAATCACTTTCCTTAGAAAGTGCCTTAAGCTACTTACAAGCATTCACCAGAAACTCACATGCGTTTCTCTGAAAGAGAAGCAGTCTGTTCCAACACTTCAATTCACTGTGCGAAGTGAATGGAGTGTTGCTTCACTTTCTAAATGCTGTCCTTTCAGAGAAAATCACTTTCCCTTGAAAGTGCCTTAAGCTACTTGCTAGCATTAGGAAGAAACTCACATGAGTTTCTCTGAAAGAGAAGCAGTCTGTTCCAACACTTCAATTCACTGTGCGAAGTGAATGGAGTGTTACTTCACTTTCTAAATGCTGTCCTTTCAGAGAAAATCACTTTCCCTTGAAAGTGCCTTAAGCTACTTGCAAGCATTAGGAAGAAACTCACATGCGTTTCTCTGAAAGAGAAGCAGTCTGTTCCAACACTTCAATTCACTGTGCGAAGTGAATGGAGTGTTGCTTCACTTTCTAAATGCTGTCCTTTCAGAGAAAATCACTTTCCTTTGAAAGTGCCTTAAGTTACTTACAAGCATTCACCAGAAACTCACATGCGTTTCTCTGAAAGAGAAGCAGTCTGTTCCAACACTTCAATTCACTGTGCGAAGTGAATGGAGTGTTGCTTCAGTTTCTAAATGCTGTCCTTTCTGAGAAAATCACTCTCCTTTGAAAGTGCCTTAAGCAACTTGCAAGAATTCACAAGAAACTCACATGCGTTTCTCTGAAAGAGAAGCAGTCTGTTCCAACACTTCAATTCATCGTGCGAAGTGAATGGAGTGTTGCTTCACTTTCTAAATGCTGTCCTTTCAGAGAACTTCACTTTCCTTTGAAAGTGCCTTAAGCTTCTTACAAGCATTCACCAGAAACTCACATGCGTTTCTCTGAAAGAGAATCAGTCTGTTCCAATACTTCAATTCACTCTGCGAAGTGAATGGAGTGTTGCTTCACTTTCTAAATGCTGTCCTTTCAGAGAAAATCACTTTCCTTTGAAAGTGCCTTAAGCTACTTACAAGCATTCAACAGAAACTCACATGCATTTCTCTGAAAGAGAAGCAGTCTGTTCCAACACTTCAATTCACTGTGCGAAGTGAATGGAGTGTTGCTTCACTTTCTAAATGCTGTCCTTTCAGAGAAAATCACTTTCCTTAGAAAGTGCCTTAAGCTACTTACAAGCATTCACCAGAAACTCACATGCGTTTCTCTGAAAGAGAAGCAGTCTGTTCCAACACTTCAATTCACTGTGCGAAGTGAATGGAGTGTTGCATCATTTTCTAAATTCTGTCCTTTCAGAGAAAATCACTTTCCTTTGAAAGTGCCTTAAACTACTTTCAAGCATTCACAAAAAACTCACATGTGTTTCTCTTAAATAGAAGCAGTCTGTTCCAACACTTCAATTCACTGTGCGAAGTGAATGGAGTGTTGCTTCAGTTTCTAAATGCTGTCCTTTCAGAGAAAATCACTTTCCTTTGAAAGTGCCTTAAGCTTCTTACAAGCATTCACCAGAAACTCACATGCGTTTCTCTGAAAGAGAAGCAGTCTGTTCCAACACTTCAATTCACTGTGCGAAGTGAATGGAGTGTTGCTTCACTTTCTAAATGCTGTCCTTTCAGAGAAAATCACTTTCCTTTGAAAGTGCCTTAAGCTACTTTCAAGCATTAGGAAGAAACTCACATGCGTTTCTCTGAAAGAGAAGCAGACTGTTCAAACACTTCAATTCACTGTGCGAAGTGAATGGAGTGTTGCTTCACTTTCTAAATTCTGTCCTTTCAGAGAAAATCACTTTCCTTTGAAAGTGCCTTAAGCTACTGACAAGCATTCAACAGAAACTCACATGCGTTTCTCTGAAAGAGAAGCAGTCTGTTCCAACACTTCAATTCACTGTGCGAAGTGAATGGAGTGTTACCTCACGTTCTAAATGCTGTCCTTTCAGAGAAAATCATTTTCCTTTGAAAGTGCCTTAAGCTACTTACAAGCATTCACCAGAAACTCACATGCATTTCTCTGAAAGAGAAGCAGTCTGTTACAATACTTCAATTCACTCTGCGAAGTGAATGGAGTGTTGCTTCCCTTTCTAAATGCTGTCCTTTCAGAGAAAATCACTTTCCTTTGAAAGTGCCTTAAGCTTCTTACAAGCATTCAGAAGAAACACTAATGCGTTTATATGAAAGAGAAGCAGTCTGTTCCAACACTTCAATTCATTGCGCGAAGGGAATGGAGTGTTGCTTTACTTTCTAAATGCTGTCCTTTCAGAGAAAATCACTTTCCTTTGAAAGAGCCTTAAGCTACTGACAAGCATTCAACAGAAACTCACATGCATTTCTCTGAAAGAGAGGCAGTCTGTTCCAACACTTCAATTCACTGTGCGAAGTGAATGGAGTGTTGCTTCACTTTCTAAATGCTGTCCTTTCAGAGAAAATCACTTTCCTTTGAAAGTGCCTTAAGCTACTTGCAAGCATTAGGAAGAAACTCACATGCGTTTCTCTGAAAGAGAAGCAGACTGTTCAAACACTTCAATTCACTGTGCGAAGTGAATGGAGTGTTGCTTCACTTTCTAAATTCTGTCCTTTCAGAGAAAATCACTTTCCTTTGAAAGTGCCTTAAGCAACTTGCAAGAATTCACAAGGAACTCACATGCGTTTCTCTGAAAGAGAGGCAGTCTGTTCCAACACTTCAATTCACTGTGCGAAGTGAATGGAGTGTTACTTCACTTTCTAAATGCTGTCCTTTCAGAGAAAATCACTTTCCTTTGAAAGTGCCTTAAGCTTCTTACAAGCATTCACAAGAAACACTATTGCGTTTCTATGAAAGAGAAGCAGTCTGTGCCAACACTTCAATTCATTGCGCGAAGGGAATGGAGTGTTGCTTTACTTTCTAAATGCTGTCCTTTCAGAGAAAATCACTTTCCTTTGAAAGAGCCTTTAGCTACTGACAAGCATTCAACAGAAACTCACATGCATTTCTCTGAAAGAGAGGCAGTCTGTTCCAACACTTCAATTCACTGTACAAAGTGAATGGAGTGTTGCTTCACTTTCTAAATGCTGTCCTTTCAGAGAAAATCACTTTCCTTTGAAAGTGCCTTAAGCCACTTGCAAGCATTCACAAGAAACACTAATGCATTTCTATGAAAGAGAAGCAGTCTGTTCCAATACTTCAATTCACTCTGCGAAGTGAATGGAGTGTTGCTTCCCTTTCTAAATGCTGTCCTTTCAGAGAAAATCACTTTCCTTTGAAAGTGCCTTAAGCTACTTACAAGCTTTCAACAGAAACTCACATGCATTTCTCTGAAAGAGAAGCAGTCTGTTCCAACACTTCAATTCACTGTGCGAAGTGAATGAAGTGTTGCTTCAGTTTCTAAATGCTGTCCTTTCAGAGAAAATCACTTTCCTTAGAAAGTGCCTTAAGCTACTTACAAGCATTCACCAGAAACTCACATGCGTTTCTCTGAAAGAGAAGCAGTCTGTTCCAACACTTCAATTCACTGTGCGAAGTGAATGGAGTGTTGCTTCACTTTCTAAATGCTGTCCTTTCAGAGAAAATCACTTTCCCTTGAAAGTGCCTTAAGCTACTTGCAAGCATTAGGAAGAAACTCACATGCGTTTCTCTGAAAGAGAAGCAGTCTGTTCCAACACTTCAATTCACTGTGCGAAGTGAATGGAGTGTTGCTTCACTTTCTAAATGTTGTCCTTTCAGAGAAAATCACTTTCCTTTGAAAGTGCCTTAAGCTTCTTACAAGCATTCAATAGAAACTCACATGCGTTTCTATGAAAGAGAAGCAGTCTGTTCCAACACTTCAATTCATTGCGCGAAGGGAATGGAGTGTTGCTTTACTTTCTAAATGCTGTCCTTTCAGAGAAAATCACTTTCCTTTGAAAGAGCCTTAAGCTACTGACAAGCATTCAACAGAAACTCACATGCATTTCTCTGAAAGAGAGACAGTCTGTTCCAACACTTCAATTCACTGTACGAAGTGAATGGAGTGTTGCTTCACTTTCTAAATGCTGTCCTTTCAGAGAAAATCACTTTCCTTTGAAAGTGCCTTAAGCAACTTGCAAGCATTCACAAGAAACTCACATGCGTTTCTCTGAAAGAGAAGCAGTCTGTTCCAACACTTCTATTCACTCTGCGAAGTGAATGGAGTGTTGCTTCACTTTCTAAATGCTGTCCTTTCAGAGAAAATCACTTTCCTTTGAAAGTGCCTTAAGATACTTGCAAGCATTAGGAAGAAGCTCACATGCGTTTCTCTGAAAGAGAAGCAGACTGTTCCAACACTTCAATTCACTGTGCGAAGTGAATGGAGTGTTGCTTCAGTTTCTAAATGCTGTCCTTTCAGAGAAAATCACTTTCCTTTGAAAGTGCCTTAAGCCACTTGCAAGCATTCACAAGAAACACTAATGCGTTTCTATGAAAGAGAAGCACTCTGTTCCAACACTTCAATTCACTGCACGAAGGGAATGGAGTGTTGCTTCACTTTCTAAATGCTGTCCTTTCAGAGAAAATCACTTTCCTTTGAAAGTGCCTTAAGCTACTTACAAGCATTAGGAAGAAACTCACATGCGTTTCTCTGAAAGAGAAGCAGTCTGTTCCAACACTTCAATTCACTGTGCGAAGTGAATGGAGTGTTGCATCACTTTCTAAATTCTGTCCTTTCAGAGAAAATCACTTTCCTTTGAAAGTGCCTTAAACTACTTTCAAGCATTCTCAAAAAACTCACATGCGTTTCTCTTAAAGAGAAGCAGTCTGTTCCAACACTTCAATTCACTGTGCGAAGTGAATTGAGTGTTGCTTCAGTTTCTAAATGCTGTCCTTTCAGAGAAAATCACTTTCCTTTGAAAGTGCCATAAGCTTCTTACAAGCATTCACCAGAAACTCACATGCGTTTCTCTGAAAGAGAAGCAGTCTGTTCCAACACTTCAATTCACTGTGCGAAGTGAATGGAGTGTTGCTTCACTTTCTAAATGCTGTCCTTTCAGAGAAAATCACTTTCCTTTGAAAGTGCCTTAAGCTACTTACAAGCATTAGGAAGAAACTCACATGCGTTTCTCTGAAAGAGAAGCAGTCTGTTCCAACACTTCAATTCACTGTACGAAGTGAATTGAGTGTTGCTTCACTTTCTAAATGCTGTCCTTTCAGAGAAAATCACTTTCCCTTGAAAGTGCCTTAAGCTACTTGCAAGCATTAGGAAGAAACTCACATGCGTTTCTCTTAAAGAGAAGCAGTCTGTTCCAACACTTCAATTCACTGCACGAAGGGAATGGAGTGTTGCTTCACTTTCTAAATGCTGTCCTTTCAGAGAAAATCACTTTCCTTTGAAAGTGCCTTAAGCTACTTACAAGCATTCAACAGAAACTCACATGCGTTTCTCTGAAAGAGAAGCAGTCTGTTCCAACACTTCAATTCACTGTGCGAAGTGAATGGAGTGTTACCTCACGTTCTAAATGCTGTCCTTTCAGAGAAAATCATTTTCCTTTGAAAGTGCCTTAAGCTACTTACAAGCATTCACCAGAAACTCACATGCATTTCTCTGAAAGAGAAGCAGTCTGTTCCAATACTTCAATTCACTCTGCGAAGTGAATGGAGTGTTGCTTCCCTTTCTAAATGCTGTCCTTTCAGAGAAAATCACTTTCCTTTGAAAGTGCCTTAAGCTACTTACAAGCTTTCAACAGAAACTCACATGCATTTCTCTGAAAGAGAAGCAGTCTGTTCCAACACTTCAATTCACTGTGCGAAGTGAATGAAGTGTTGCTTCAGTTTCTAAATGCTGTCCTTTCAGAGAAAATCACTTTCCTTAGAAAGTGCCTTAAGCTACTTACAAGCATTCACCAGAAACTCACATGCGTTTCTCTGAAAGAGAAGCAGTCTGTTCCAACACTTCAATTCACTGTGCGAAGTGAATGGAGTGTTGCTTCACTTTCTAAATGCTGTCCTTTCAGAGAAAATCACTTTCCCTTGAAAGTGCCTTAAGCTACTTGCAAGCATTAGGAAGAAACTCACATGAGTTTCTCTGAAAGAGAAGCAGTCTGTTCCAACACTTCAATTCACTGTGCGAAGTGAATGGAGTGTTACTTCACTTTCTAAATGCTGTCCTTTCAGAGAAAATCTCTTTCCTTTGAAAGTGCCTTAAACTACTTTCAAGCATTCACAAAAAACTCACATGTGTTTCTCTTAAAGAGAAGCAGTCTGTTCCAACACTTCAATTCACTGTGCGAAGTGAATGGAGTGTTGCTTCAGTTTCTAAATTCTGTCCTTTCAGAGAAAATCACTTTCCTTTGAAAGTGCCTTAAGCTTCTTACAAGCATTCACCAGAAACTCACATGCGTTTCTCTGAAAGAGAAGCAGTCTGTTCCAACACTTCAATTCACTGTGCGAAGTGAATGGAGTGTTGCTTCACTTTCTAAATGCTGTCCTTTCAGAGAAAATCACTTTCCTTTGAAAGTGCCTTAAGCTACTTTCAAGCATTAGGAAGAAACTCACATGCGTTTCTCTGAAAGAGAAGCAGACTGTTAAAACACTTCAATTCACTGTGCGAAGTGAATGGAGTGTTGCTTCACTTTCTAAATTCTGTCCTTTCAGAGAAAATCACTTTCCTTTGAAAGTGCCTTAAGCTACTGACAAGCATTCAACAGAAACTCACATGCGTTTCTCTGAAAGAGAAGCAGTCTGTTCCAACACTTCAATTCACTGTGCGAAGTGAATGGAGTGTTACCTCACGTTCTAAATGCTGTCCTTTCAGAGAAAATCATTTTCCTTTGAAAGTGCCTTAAGCTACTTACAAGCATTCACCAGAAACTCACATGCATTTCTCTGAAAGAGAAGCAGTCTGTTACAATACTTCAATTCACTCTGCGAAGTGAATGGAGTGTTGCTTCCCTTTCTAAATGCTGTCCTTTCAGAGAAAATCACTTTCCTTTGAAAGTGCCTTAAGCTTCTTACAAGCATTCAGAAGAAACACTAATGCGTTTCTATGAAAGAGAAGCAGTCTGTTCCAACACTTCAATTCATTGCGCGAAGGGAATGGAGTGTTGCTTTACTTTCTAAATGCTGTCCTTTCAGAGAAAATCACTTTCCTTTGAAAGAGCCTTAAGCTACTGACAAGCATTCAACAGAAACTCACATGCATTTCTCTGAAAGAGAGGCAGTCTGTTCCAACACTTCAATTCACTGTGCGAAGTGAAGGAATGTTGCTTCACTTTCTAAATGCTGTCCTTTCAGAGAAAATCACTTTCCTTTGAAAGTGCCTTAAGCTACTTGCAAGCATTAGGAAGAAACTCACATGCGTTTCTCTGAAAGAGAGGCAGACTGTTCAAACACTTCAATTCACTGTGCGAAGTGAATGGAGTGTTGCTTCACTTTCTAAATTCTGTCCTTTCAGAGAAAATCACTTTCCTTTGAAAGTGCCTTAAGCAACTTGCAAGAATTCACAAGGAACTCACATGCGTTTCTCTGAAAGAGAAGCAGTCTGTTCCAACACTTCAATTCACTGTGCGAAGTGAATGGAGTGTTACTTCACTTTCTAAATGCTGTCCTTTCAGAGAAAATCACTTTCCTTTGAAAGTGCCTTAAGCTTCTTACAAGCATTCACAAGAAACACTATTGCGTTTCTATGAAAGAGAAGCAGTCTGTGCCAACACTTCAATTCATTGCGCGAAGGGAATGGAGTGTTGCTTTACTTTCTAAATGCTGTCCTTTCAGAGAAAATCACTTTCCTTTGAAAGAGCCTTTAGCTACTGACAAGCATTCAACAGAAACTCACATGCATTTCTCTGAAAGAGAGGCAGTCTGTTCCAACACTTCAATTCACTGTACAAAGTGAATGGAGTGTTGCTTCACTTTCTAAATGCTGTCCTTTCACAGAAAATCACTTTCCTTTGAAAGTGCCTTAAGCCACTTGCAAGCATTCACAAGAAACACTAATGCGTTTCTATGAAAGAGAAGCACTCTGTTCCAACACTTCAATTCACTGCACGAAGGGAATGGAGTGTTGCTTCACTTTCTAAATGCTGTCCTTTCAGAGAAAATCACTTTCCTTTGAAAGTGCCTTAAACTACTTTCAAGCATTCACAAAAAACTCACATGCGTTTCTCTGAAAGAGAAGCAGTCTGTTCCAACACTTCAATTCACTGTGCGAAGTGAATGGAGTGTTGCTTCACTTTCTAAATGCTGTCCTTTTAGAGAAAATCACTTTCCCTTGAAAGTGCCTTAAGCTACTTGCAAGCATTAGGAAGAAACTCACATGCGTTTCTCTGAAAGAGAAGCAGTCTGTTCCAACACTTCAATTCACTGTGCGAAGTGAATGGAGTGTTGCTTCACTTTCTAAATGCTGTCCTTTCAGAGAAAATCACTTTCCTTTGAAAGTGCCTTAAGCTTCTTACAAGCATTCACAAGAAACACTAATGCGTTTCTATGAAAGAGAAGCAGTCTGTTCCAACACTTCAATTCATTGCGCGAAGGGAATGGAGTGTTGCTTTACTTTCTAAATGCTGTCCTTTCAGAGAAAATCACTTTCCTTTGAAAGAGCCTTAAGCTACTGACAAGCATTCAACAGAAACTCACATGCATTTCTCTGAAAGAGAGACAGTCTGTTCCAACACTTCAATTCACTGTACGAAGTGAATGGAGTGTTGCTTCACTTTCTAAATGCTGTCCTTTCAGAGAAAATCACTTTCCTTTGAAAGTGCCTTAAGCAACTTGCAAGCATTCACAAGAAACTCACATGCGTTTCTCTGAAAGAGAAGCAGTCTGTTCCAACACTTCTATTCACTGTGCGAAGTGAATGGAGTGTTGCTTCACTTTCTAAATGCTGTCCTTTCAGAGAAAATCACTTTCCTTTGAAAGTGCCTTAAGATACTTGCAAGCATTAGGAAGAAGCTCACATGCGTTCTCTGAAAGAGAAGCAGACTGTTCCTACACTTCAATTCACTGTGCGAAGTGAATGGAGTGTTGCTTCAGTTTCTAAATGCTGTCCTTTCAGAGAAAATCACTTTCCTTTGAAAGTGCCTTAAGCCACTTGCAAGCATTCACAAGAAACACTAATGCGTTTCTATGAAAGAGAAGCACTCTGTTCCAACACTTCAATTCACTGCACGAAGGGAATGGAGTGTTGCTTCACTTTCTAAATGCTGTCCTTTCAGAGAAAATCACTTTCCTTTGAAAGTGCCTTAAGCTACTTACAAGCATTAGGAAGAAACTCACATGCGTTTCTCTGAAAGAGAAGCAGTCTGTTCCAACACTTCAATTCACTGTGCGAAGTGAATGGAGTGTTGCATCACTTTCTAAATTCTGTCCTTTCAGAGAAAATCACTTTCCTTTGAAAGTGCCTTAAACTACTTTCAAGCATTCTCAAAAAACTCACATGCGTTTCTCTTAAAGAGAAGCAGTCTGTTCCAACACTTCATTTCACTGTGCGAAGTGAATTGAGTGTTGCTTCAGTTTCTAAATGCTGTCCTTTCAGAGAAAATCACTTTCCTTTGAAAGTGCCATAAGCTTCTTACAAGCATTCACCAGAAACTCACATGCGTTTCTCTGAAAGAGAAGCAGTCTGTTCCAACACTTCAATTCACTGTGCGAAGTGAATGGAGTGTTGCTTCACTTTCTAAATGCTGTCCTTTCAGAGAAAATCACTTTCCTTTGAAAGTGCCTTAAGCTACTTACAAGCATTAGGAAGAAACTCACATGCGTTTCTCTGAAAGAGAAGCAGTCTGTTCCAACACTTCAATTCACTGTACGAAGTGAATGGAGTGTTGCTTCACTTTCTAAATGCTGTCCTTTCAGAGAAAATCACTTTCCCTTGAAAGTGCCTTAAGCTACTTGCAAGCATTAGGAAGAAACTCACATGCGTTTCTCTTAAAGAGAAGCAGTCTGTTCCAACACTTCAATTCACTGCACGAAGGGAATGGAGTGTTGCTTCACTTTCTAAATGCTGTCCTTTCAGAGAAAATCACTTTCCTTTGAAAGTGCCTTAAGCTACTTACAAGCATTCAACAGAAACTCACATGCGTTTCTCTGAAAGAGAAGCAGTCTGTTCCAACACTTCAATTCACTGTGCGAAGTGAATGGAGTGTTACCTCACGTTCTAAATGCTGTCCTTTCAGAGAAAATCATTTTCCTTTGAAAGTGCCTTAAGCTACTTACAAGCATTCACCAGAAACTCACATGCATTTCTCTGAAAGAGAAGCAGTCTGTTCCAATACTTCAATTCACTCTGCGAAGTGAATGGAGTGTTGCTTCACTTTCTAAATGCTGTCCTTTCAGAGAAAATCACTTTCCTTTGAAAGTGCCTTAAGCTACTTACAAGCTTTCAACAGAAACTCACATGCATTTCTCTGAAAGAGAAGCAGTCTGTTCCAACACTTCAATTCACTGTGCAAAGTGAATGAAGTGTTGCTTCAGTTTCTAAATGCTGTCCTTTCAGAGAAAATCACTTTCCTTAGAAAGTGCCTTAAGCTACTTACAAGCATTCACCAGAAACTCACATGCGTTTCTCTGAAAGAGAAGCAGTCTGTTCCAACACTTCAATTCACTGTGCGAAGTGAATGGAGTGTTGCTTCACTTTCTAAATGCTGTCCTTTCAGAGAAAATCACTTTCCCTTGAAAGTGCCTTAAGCTACTTGCAAGCATTAGGAAGAAACTCACATGAGTTTCTCTGAAAGAGAAGCAGTCTGTTCCAACACTTCAATTCACTGTGCGAAGTGAATGGAGTGTTACTTCACTTTCTAAATGCTGTCCTTTCAGAGAAAATCACTTTCCTTTGAAAGTGCCTTAAACTACTTTCAAGCATTCACAAAAAACTCACATGTGTTTCTCTTAAAGAGAAGCAGTCTGTTCCAACACTTCAATTCACTGTGCGAAGTGAATGGAGTGTTGCTTCAGTTTCTAAATGCTGTCCTTTCAGAGAAAATCACTTTCCTTTGAAAGTGCCTTAAGCTTCTTACAAGCATTCACCAGAAACTCACATTCGTTTCTCTGAAAGAGAAGCAGTCTGTTCCAACACTTCAATTCACTGTGCGAAGTGAATGGAGTGTTGCTTCACTTTCTAAATGCTGTCCTTTCAGAGAAAATCACTTTCCTTTGAAAGTGCCTTAAGCTACTTTCAAGCATTAGGAAGAAACTCACATGCGTTTCTCTGAAAGAGAAGCAGACTGTTCAAACACTTCAATTCACTGTGCGAAGTGAATGGAGTGTTGCTTCACTTTCTAAATTCTGTCCTTTCAGAGAAAATCACTTTCCTTTGAAAGTGCCTTAAGCTACTGACAAGCATTCAACAGAAACTCACATGCGTTTCTCTGAAAGAGAAGCAGACTGTTCCAACACTTCAATTCACTGTGCGAAGTGAATGGAGTGTTGCTTCAGTTTCTAAATGCTGTCCTTTCAGAGAAAATCACTTTCCTTTGAAAGTGCCTTAAGCCACTTGCAAGCATTCACAAGAAACACTAATGCGTTTCTATGAAAGAGAAGCACTCTGTTCCAACACTTCAATTCACTGCACGAAGGGAATGGAGTGTTGCTTCACTTTCTAAATGCTGTCCTTTCAGAGAAAATCACTTTCCTTTGAAAGTGCCTTAAGCTACTTACAAGCATTAGGAAGAAACTCACATGCGTTTCTCTGAAAGAGAAGCAGTCTGTTCCAACACTTCAATTCACTGTGTGAAGTGAATGGAGTGTTGCATCACTTTCTAAATTCTGTCCTTTCAGAGAAAATCACTTTCCTTTGAAAGTGCCTTAAACTACTTTCAAGCATTCTCAAAAAACTCACATGCGTTTCTCTTAAAGAGAAGCAGTCTGTTCCAACACTTCAATTCACTGTGCGAAGTGAATTGAGTGTTGCTTCAGTTTCTAAATGCTGTCCTTTCAGAGAAAATCACTTTCCTTTGAAAGTGCCATAAGCTTCTTACAAGCATTCACCAGAAACTCACATGCGTTTCTCTGAAAGAGAAGCAGTCTGTTCCAACACTTCAATTCACTGTGCGAAGTGAATGGAGTGTTGCTTCACTTTCTAAATGCTGTCCTTTCAGAGAAAATCACTTTCCTTTGAAAGTGCCTTAAGCTACTTACAAGCATTAGGAAGAAACTCACATGCGTTTCTCTGAAAGAGAAGCAGTCTGTTCCAACACTTCAATTCACTGTACGAAGTGAATGGAGTGTTGCTTCACTTTCTAAATGCTGTCCTTTCAGAGAAAATCACTTTCCCTTGAAAGTGCCTTAAGCTACTTGCAAGCATTAGGAAGAAACTCACATGCGTTTCTCTTAAAGAGAAGCAGTCTGTTCCAACACTTCAATTCACTGCACGAAGGGAATGGAGTGTTGCTTCACTTTCTAAATGCTGTCCTTTCAGAAAAAATCACTTTCCCTTGAAAGTGCCTTAAGCTACTTGCAAGCATTAGGAAGAAACTCACATGAGTTTCTCTGAAAGAGAAGCAGTCTGTTCCAACACTTCAATTCACTGTGCGAAGTGAATGGAGTGTTACTTCACTTTCTAAATGCTGTCCTTTCAGAGAAAATCACTTTCCCTTGAAAGTGCCTTAAGCTACTTGCAAGCATTAGGAAGAAACTCACATGCGTTTCTCTGAAAGAGAAGCAGTCTGTTCCAACACTTCAATTCACTGTGCGAAGTGAATGGAGTGTTGCTTCA